>NC_081180.1:138541127-138607951 GCF_029867415.1 Vicia villosa | reverse complement strand
CAATCTATTTTAAGAATATGATTTTTGCTTCAGGACTTACACCAATAGATTCACTTTAATCAAACAACAAGAACGGGTACTCACATCGAGAAGAATGTTTCATATGACTTCAAAATGGCACCAAATATTATATACTTATGAGAAAATTATAAAAATTTCATGTTGAAAATATCATTAAACGATCTTTCGAACACAACTGACCGCACTCCAAGCGGACTCGTGAGACTCCAGTTATACTTGAAACAAGTTGACCAATGCGTGACCAAAATCGCCAATGTTAATGGTATTAAACCAGAGAATCGCTATTGTTATAGCACTACTAGACCCAATTTCTCCACTTAGACGAAAATGTTATCGCGATAGCTTTATAACACTTCAAATAGGATGTCATTTAGAATTACGGAGGTCAAGATATGTACGAAACAAGTTGATCAATACTCTCCTGCGTTTTCCTGTGATTTTCTTACGGAAATTTCACTCATAAGCTCATTTTTTAACCTAATACTATCCCAAACATCTCTCAACATGTCCAAATAGCTTATTTTGAAAAACTATTATTATAAGTCAATTACCTACTGTTATTTCACTCTAAACCTATCAACCAAAATCTAATTTTACAAAATCCCCATAACTCTCAAAATTCATCAATATAATAACTCACTACTATTATTAATTGTGTCATCAGACTATCAACAAGGTAATATCCCTTAACACCAAGGCATACCAACACAAATCTAAAATGTTGGTGATTTTAGTATCATTAATATATTTTGCTAGTAATGTGATTTACTATAGGCCGATGCAATTATGCGTTAAGTTTGAAACGATTTAGGGTAGTGCGGAGTGCATGCTCGTCGAGCCAAACGTGTAATTGAATACGAATAATTGAATCGGGGTTCCAAGGGGCGTAGCCCCTGGCGGGGTGCGGGGAAGCGCCCCGTCGGGGTCCAAGGGGCAAAGCCCCTGGCGGGGTGCGGGCAGCGCCCCGTCGGGGTCCAAGGGGCATGACCCTTTCCCAACAGACATGACCGTTTTCATGAACAGGTGTGTCTTTTCGGTTTCTGTTATTGATCTCCTATATAAGGAGTAATTTGGCATCGGTTTTGGTTACACGAAAATAATACTTCCTCTCTACATTCCTGATCTGTTCTCTATTGTCAGGGACAGATTGCTCTTCGAGAATTATCCCCACAAAGATTTCGTGAACCCAGGCAAGAATAGGGTCGAAATACTTTGTTCGGAAAGTGTACGAACACGATTCTTCGAAGTTATCCAGGATTATCATACCTATTTTCTAACAAACGAACAAAGTAGTTTCTCTGATAATCATGGTTGGAGGAAGCACCGTCAAGGAGATGACTAAAAGTTTCGGAAAATTGGACAAGTTTCAAGGACAAGACTTCAGGCGTTGGCAGAAGAAGATGAATTTCACGTTGACAACGTTGAAGGTGGTGCACGTCCTATCTAGACCGATTCCAGAACTTGTGGAGGATGACACGGTTGAAAATCTGAGACGTCGATCAAAGTGGGAGAATGACAACTACATATGCAGAGGGCACATTCTTAACGGTATGTCTGATCCCTTATTTGATATTTACCAAAACGTGGAATCTGCAAAGGAATTATGGGATTGTCTCGAAGCCAAGTACATGGCAAAGGACTCATCCAGTAAAAAGTTCCTGGTAACCGATTTCAACAATTACAAAATGGTTGAATCGAGGTCTGTCATGGAACAATTCAATGAACTCCTCCGAATCCTTGGACAGTTCACACAACACGGATTGAAGATGGATGAAACAATATATGTCTCAAGTATCATAGACAAGTTGCCTCCTTCATGGAAGGATTTCAAACACAATCTGAAACATGGAAAAGATGAACTGTCTTTAATCCAACTTGGAAGTCACTTGCGCATAGACGAATCTCTAAGAGCGCATGAGGATAACAAAGGAAAAGACAAAGAAATTGTTGGACCCTCGGTTAATATGATCGAAGAGGGTGGTAAGAACGATAACAACAAAAACAAAGGAAAGAAGCGTGCTTTCAATAACAAAAAGGGCAGTTTCGGTGTTAACAAGAAACCGAAACTAGAATGCTGGAAGTGTGGCGAAAGGATTGTCATTTCGGAAAAAAGCACGACAACACAAACGCAAGTGGTTCAGGAAAGGGGTCTAAGGACCGATCCGAAAACCAAGGTCAGAAATCAATTTGTGATTTGAATAGTTTGATTAAACATTCAGTTTCACTAACTTCTGAAGCATTTTATGTGCAGGATGATGCTATCGCGTGGTGGATTGATTCTGGCACCACAACACATGTTTGCAAGGATCGTTTATGGTTCAAGACTCTTGTTCCAGTGGAAGATGGTTCTGTTCTCTACATGGGAGATGATCACTTCGCTCCCGTTGAAGGCAAAGGAAACGTGGTGCTAGAATTCAGTTCTGGAAAGACTATTACTTTGTTAAATGTATTGTATGTTCCTAAATTACGTAAGAATTTAATTTCTAGTCATGTATTGAATAAGCTTGGATACAAGCAAGTGTGTGAATCCGATAAATATGTTTTATCGAAGTCTGGTGTGTTTGTAGGATTTGGATATTATAATAATGGTATGTTTATGATGAATTTGAATGGAGTTCCTAATGATTCTGGTTCTGTATTTATGTCCTCTTCGAATGTTATCAATTTTTCGTTATGGCATGCTCGTCTAGGACATGTACATTATAAAAGAATGCATGAAATGTCTAAAGACGATTTAATTCCTGTTTTTGATGAAAATAACGAAAAGTGTAAAACTTGCATGTTGACAAAGATCACTAGGCAACCTTTTAAAAGTATAACAAGGAAATCTGTCATTCTTGAGTTAATACATAGTGATTTATGTGATTTGCATGCTACTCCATCATTAGGGAATAAAAAATATTTTGTCACTTTCATAGATGATGCATCTAGATTATGCTATGTTTATTTGTTGCACGCTAAGGACGAAGCCTTAGATAAATTCAAAATTTATAAAACTGAAGTTGAAGTGCAACAGAATGTGCTGATTAAAACATTATGTATCGATAGAGGTGGTGAATATTATGATCCTGTATTTTTCCAATCCGTAGGAATCATTCATGAGACTACGGCACCTTATACACTTCAACAAAATGGTGTGGGTGAAAGGAAAAATGGAGTTCTTAAAGAAATGGTAAATGCCATGTTATCTTACTCTGGTTTGAGTGAAGGGTTTTGGGGAGAAGCTATGTTAACAGCTTGTTATTTGTTAAATAGGATTCTGTAATACGGTGAACTGACTTTTTATCGATCGGAATGTCGCGGTTAAGCAAGAGTCGCCACCGACTTTTATTTTATCCAAACTAAATCAGAAAGGCAAAAAGAAACAGAAAAAACCTTTTAAAGAAATCTAAGTTCGGGGGGTAATTTATGCAATGGGAAGGTGTAAGGCACCCTTTGCATCCATGGTTTTCCATGGGCTCTTAATTGCTTTGCTTGCTCATTTGTTTAGAAAATGTAGATGAAAGAGATAGGGACTGTAGCTCGTAAATGAGCGTAGCCCTTTTGAAAAATTATGAGAAAGAATATAATGAAAGTTTGAGCATTGCAAGGCAATTAGGGGCAATTACCTTAAACTCAGATGATAGGTCTCTTTTTAGCCTTTCAGAATGAAAGGGTCTATCCTTGCCATAAGAGGGCAGGAAGCCTTTCGTTTGGAGGTTGAAGGGTCATCGAAGCATCCCTTGCCATCAGACTGTCCCATGCCATAGAAGGGCAGGTAGTCTAAGGCAAGGATCAGAATAAGCCATTTCGTAGGCAGCCAGAAGATACCTCAGCCTTTTTTCGTGGGCAACTTCCGAGGGTCGAGGTCATATTGTGTATCGAAGGCAGCATCATTTAGGGTCGTATGACCTTTAGTATTCGAGGCAACATGGCTGAGGTATCTTCGAATTCGAGGGACATGGCTTATTCTGCAAAAACACAAAGGCAACAGGCAACAAGGCAACAAGGCAGCAGAGAGGTTACCCAAAGGGTGCGTGTGTGCAACAATTACGTGATTATATTCATTTATTTATCTTTTAATTAGTTATTCTAATTCAGTTTAAGGCTTGCACTCCCTAAGATTACTAACCACGCAGTAATATAACGCAATAAAGGGGGCGGGAAATTGTAACCAGCGGATCCCTTATCAGGGTTTGACACAAGTAATAATAATAAAAGGCATAAAATAAAACGAGGTTTAGGGTTACCAACAACGTAGCTTTGGCAATTGATAAACCCTGAAAAGGAAAAAGACAAGACAGAAAACATATAGTGAGTGCATTATCAGATTCGAGGGCAAACCTCATTAACTACAAAAGAAAATAGGATAATAAATTAAAAATAGAATAGGGAGAAGGTACTTAGCTTGGCATTTGCCTGACAGGGTTAAGGGCAAGGGTTTGCCAGAAGCATCGACTCTGACCATTAGGAATGAGCAAAGAAACAAATAAGGCGTGAGTGTATGGTTAATTCAGAGGTGAACATCTCTAACCCAAAAATAAGAAGGTCGAGACAATAATTTGAAATGAGTAATTAAATGAAGGGCACTTAGCTTTTTGCATTTGATCTGACGTGGTTGATAGTCGGAGGGAAGCCTCAAGGTTAACCCTGAAAAGAGCAAAGGCAGAAACAAAAGAGTGAACGTATGCATAATTCAAGAAAGGTTAGAGGCAAACCCCTAACATCAAAAGGAAACAAAAATAGACTTTAAAATAAATTAAATACTTAACTTCGTGTTTTTGATCAGGCGCGTTGTCGGAGTGAACCATGTCGACAACCCTGAAAAGGCATGGCACAAAAGAAAATATTTTCAGTGTATTATCAATCCTGGTTAAGATTCAAATGGAATATAATGATAAATCGATTTAATTAATTATTGGTCTCGCGACCTAATTAATTAAATCGGAAACATAAAATCAGGCCAAAGGTATTTTTTAATGGATTTTTTGGAATTTAAATACAATACATATGAATTATATAAATAACCATAAGTAATTAAATAAATAAATAAGAAAAATAATTTAGACAAAAGGTAATTATAAGTGAATAAATAAATCAATAGGAATAATAGAAAATAACAAGTATAAATAATTATTTGAATAATATATATATATATATATATATATATATATATATATATATATATATATATATATCTAAAATGAATTAAAAGAGACTTAGCTGATGCATGAGTGTGGTTAATCTGTATGGACTATGATGAACCCTCGCCTCTGGTGCGTTGGATTGCAATGATAGCAGGATCTGATGGTGACGTGTTGAGGCAGTATGGTGAAGGCGTACGCATGGCTCACACTGAATCTGCCAACTTGCAATCTTAAAGAAATTGAAACAAATAAAAATGTCTCAGGCAAGGATCGATCCCTTGCCCAAGCGCACTAAAGTCTTAAGAGCGTCTCCTCCTCCACTCGGCTAAAGCTGTTTCGTTGCTAACAACATAATTCCATAGTAATATATAAAAACAAAGATTAGTTTATGAATTTAAACCAAAAACAGAACGCGCGCAGGGGTATCTTCTTCAACCTTCGGATTTTCTGCACCAGACTTATGCCTACGGATGGACGCTGTAGCAACATATCCTGCAACTCATAAAACTTACGATATGCAGCATAAATCAGATGTGAAACCATGTATCGACCGTAATTCGCCCTCTGAATTCAATGCCAACAATCTCTACACCTAATTTCGCCTATTTAACGAAACCCTAAATTAAGGTTTGAAAACCTAACAATGGCCCCATGTCAAACCTGCACCCAATCTACATTTAAACAATCCAGAAACAGCATTGACACTAAGGCAAACTCAAATACGCAATCAAAACATGCTAAGAATATAAGAATCATGCGATATAACTCAATCTTGGAGTGAACGAACCGTGGCGAATTGCGATCAATTCTGAACGTCTCTGCCTCTGATAACGATTGAATACTCTTCAATGATGCCTCAGGGATGTGTTTTAATGCTCAAGATCTTCTGAAAATTCTTTAATCTGCGAAACCGAGTTTGATATTTTCTTGAAGTTTTTCATGAGTTTCTTAGAATTCTTGGTGCTGCAAATCCTTGTGAAATCCGACCCCTTATGATCTGTCTCCATTAGGTACTTATAGGAGATGTATTTAGGTCACAAAACTCAACCAAATCTCCTTGAATCAAAGATTGAAAAATTGATTGAAATTTGATCTTTTTCTTTCCAATTTTGCCAAACTTAGATATTTTTCCCATCAATCTTGTGGAGAACGAAATTTTGAATCATTAATGTGATATATTTGATTGGAATTGATTGGAACACGAGACCAAAACAAATTTCTTATATTTCCTTTTAATTATTTGATTTAAATTGACTTTTAATGAATAAAAAATTCACATAAAATCAAGGAGTCACAAATAATTCGTGGCCTTCAGATTGGGTCTCTTGGGTTACTTGAGGGACAAGGTCGGACCATAAAAGTTTGGGTCTCTTCACAAAAAAATCCATTTTGAAACCTTTTACTTCACATTTTTTCTTCAAAATTAGCCTAACTTTGACAAGGCCTATCTCTCTCATTTTTTGAGGTATGGAAGTGTTCCAGGACATTTTGGAAACCTTAGAGAGTCCTATAACCAATGTCTTTGGTTCCATGTCAAAATCATTTTTCATTCTCATTTTATGACCTTTTGAAAAAAGTGTCTTTTTGTTGACTTTTGAAGAGGACCTATAATGTATGAAGCCATATCTCTTGAACCATTGATCTATGAGCTTTGATTCTTGGACCATTGGATAGAGGAATGAATTCCCTTCAAAATGAGCTTTGGTGGGAATTTTTCTGATGAAGTATGAATATTTGGTGAATTTTCAAAGTTTGGTTGACTTTTTCAGTTCATGCCCAAAATAGTAACTTTTGACTTTTGACTTTTCTGATCTTTCCTTGCATCATCATGATCAATCCTTGATCAAATGATGATTTTAGGGTTATGAGGATATTGTTGACCAAGTATCTTGAACTTTGACTGTATTTTGACCTGAAATGACTGTTTTGCCCTTGAGAGTCGATTGTTGACCTAATCAAGATTTGAGGAACCAAATTTGTTCTGTTTGACTTGAAACTGTATATGGAGATGCTTTGGGATGTTAGTGACCCTATGGAACCACCTTGAGCCATTGATTCAATGATTTTCTCTTGAATTAGTCAAACCCTAATTCAGAGTTTTTGTATAGGAGGGTGTGTTTTAGAGCTTTGTCTTTTGATTTGATTTTGTTTGTGAAAAATGACCTGGGCAAATTTTGGGGTATGACAGATTCCTAATAAAAGGAACAAGACTACCCCATATGAACTTTGGTATAAGAAACAACCCAACTTAACATATCTACGTGTTTGGGGTTGTAGGGCCGTGGTTAGACTCCCGGACCCAAAAAGGAAAACTTTTGGCGAAAAGGGTGTATCTTGCATCTTTGTTGGCTATGTTGAGCACTCCAAGGCCTATAGGTTTTATGTTATAGAACCTAATGACTCGATTTCTATTAACACGATTATAGAATCGAGAGATGCCATATTTGATGAGAATTATTTCTCTTCTATACCTAGACCAAAGATATCTATACCTAATTCAGATGAATCTCTAAGGGATGATCATTCAAATGATGTGCCAAGTGAGACACTTGAACCCCGTAGGAGCAAAAAAGCTAGAAAATCTAGATCTTATGGATCTGATTTTCAACTATATTTAGTTGAGGGATCAAAGGATCAGATTGAGACTCAATACTATTATTGCTATAGTATAGAGGAGGATCCAAGAACGTATGATGAAGCTGTGAAATCTCGAGATTCTGTTTTTTGGAAAGAAGCAATTGATGAAGAGGTTGGTTCTATCATAGAAAATAATACTTGGGTATTATCTGATTTACCACCAGGCTGCAAACCATTGGGTTGCAAATGGATCTTCAAAAAGAAGATGAAAGTCGATGGTACAATTGACAAGTTTAAAGCTAGATTAGTTATCCAAGGCTTCAGACAAAAATAAGGGATTGATTATTTCGATACCTATGCCCCAGTTGCCCGTATCACTACTATTAGATTGTTGATTGCCTTGGCGGTTATTCATAATCTAGTGATTCATCAAATGGATGTCAAAACAGCATTTCTAAATGGTGATTTGGGAGAAGAAGTGTATATGAAGCAACGTGAAGGATTTGTAATGCCTGGTAATGAGCATAAAGTGTGTAAGCTAGTTAAGTCGTTGTATGGGCTGAAACAAGCTCCGAAGCAGTGGCATCAAAAGTTTGACGAGGTTGTTTTGTCTAATGGTTTCATTCTAAACCAAGCTGACAAATGTGTATATAGCAAATTTGATACATCCGGTAAAGGAGTTTTCATTTGTCTATATGTTGATGACATATTGATCTTTGGCACCGACCAAAATCAAATTGATAAAACAAAGAATTTCTTGTCATCAAAGTTCTCCATGAAGGATATGGGAGAAGCGGACATTATTCTTGGTATTAAGATTAAACGGGAGAATAAGGAGATTGTAATTACGCAATCTCATTACATTGAGAAAATACTCAAGAAGTTCAATTATGAAAATTGTTCTCCAGTAAGTACTCCCATGGATCCGAGAGAAAAGCTTATGCCAAATACAGGTAAATCTGTGGATCAACTCGAATACTCAAGAGCTATAGGCTCTTTGATGTATGCTATGATTAGCACTAGACCGGATATTGCTTATGCGGTTGGAAAGTTCAGATTTACTAGTAATCCTAGTAGACATCATTGGCATGCGATAACTAGGGTATTCAAGTACTTGAAGGGTACTATGAATTATGGATTGTCATATATGAGATTTTCTTCGGTGCTAGAGGGTTATTCGGATGCTAGTTGGATAAATAATGTTGAAGATTCATCCTCTACAAGTGGATGGGTGTTCTTGCTTGGGGGAGGTGCCATCTCATGGGCTTCCAAGAAGCAAACATGTATAACTAGTTCCACAATAGAATCTGAGTTTGTAGCATTAGCTGCTGTTGGTAAAGAAGCAGAATGGCTAAGGAACTTGGTATATGAGATTCCGATATGGCCTAAACCGATATCACCAATTTCTATCCGTTGTGATAGTAGTGCCACACTCGCTAAAGCATATAGTCAAATATACAATGGAAAGTCTAGACATTTGGGTATTATACATAGTATGATTAGGGAATTAATCATGAATGGGGTGATATCTATTGAGTTTGAAGGTCGCAACAAAACTTAGTTGACCACTTGACGAAGGGGTTAGCTAGAGAATTAGTGAAGAAGTCGGTAATTGGGATGGGATTAAAGTCCATTTAAATCTATTAGCTATGGTATACCCAATTCCCTTCTAATACAACGTTAGAAGCAGAATTCAATGTGGAAAGATCATAGTTAAAGATTGGAGCAATTGTGTTTATCTTCCCAAGGTATGTGCTCAGACCTGCAAGTGATGGCTAGGTTGAAGTATATCTTCTTAATGGTTCTTTTGGAAAATTGCAAATGCAAGTGCAAGATTAAAAGGATCACCTATGTGAGCATGAAGTTTTGCCGCTTCAGGAAGCTTGGACTTGGCTTCCTATATGCTTATTAATGGATAAGGACACATGGCTTGTAAAGTGTCAAGTATGAATAGTAGAGTATTGTAAGAAACATATGTGTACTATATCTTCAGATATTCAAATGGATTGACGGGTTCAATCGTTGTGACACCCCGATTTTCGAGTATTTGGAAAGTGTATTTGTACTAAGATGAAAATTCAATCGCAAGACATTTTCGTCTATGCATTTGTTTGATCGTTAAACCTGTAAGTAAATCAAGGATTATACTAAAATGGGGGGAGTTTGTTGGTGATTTTAGTATAATCAATGTATTTTGATAGTAATGTGATTTACTATAGGCCGATACAATTATGCGTTAAGTTTGAAACGAGTTAGGGTAGTGCGGAGTGCACACTCGTCGAGCCAAACGTGTAATTGAATACGAATAATTGAAACGGCGTTCCAATGGGCGTAGCCCCTGGCAGGGTGCGGGGCAGCGCCCCGTCAGGGTCCAAGGGGCAGAGCCCCTGCTGGGGTCTCGCTGCCAGGTTAGCGGGCGGGGTACAGGGCAGCGCCCCGTTCGAAAATTTCTTTGAACAGTTGTACTCTTTCCCAACAGACATGATCGTTTTCATGAACAGGTGTGTCTTTTCGGTTTCTGTTATTGATCTCCTATATAAGGAGTCATTTGGCCTTGGTTTTGGTTACACGAAAATAATACTTCCTCTCTACATTCTTGATCTATTCTCTATTGTCAGAAACAGATTGCTCTTCGAGAATTAGCCCCACAAAGATTTCGTGAACCCAGGCAAGAATAGGGTCAAAATACTTTGTTCGAAAAGTGTACGAACACGATTCTTCGAAGTTATCCAGGATTATCATACCTATTTTCTAACATAAAATATATCAGATTTACTCAAATAGTAACTCCGACAACTCTAAGGTAGCAAATCTCTCACTTAAACTTATCAATATAACTCTAAAACATATCAAAGTACCAATTACACTCTCACAACTCTAAACAATTCAAAACTAATTAAATAACAACTCTAAACTCATCAAACAACTCAAAACTACTCAATAACAACTCTAAACTCATCAAATAGCCCCAAAGTCATGCTTCATATTAGTCACACATCATATTAAACAAATTTTATCATTAATTCATTCAACAATATTTTAACAATACAAAATTCAAAATTAATCAACCCAAAATACTCTATTAGAAGTTAAGGAATCATCTGCCATACCCCTTATGCATATACCCTTTATTAAAGTCATTCTTTCTCATTACCTTAGATTTCCAGCAAGCAAGCTCCCTAATCAAGTTTGGTTCTTTCCTTCTTAAGCCCTAGACTTGTTCTTCACACCTTTGTCTCCTTCTCCAAAACTTTTGTTTTCACGTTCTAATCTCAAAAACTCTCTAATGATCCCTTTTAATTAAAAACATAATCTCTTTTAATTTTCTATCTCCATAATACCCTCACTTATTCTCATATTCACCAAAATACCCCTCATTCCTCTACTAACTATAATTTCTTCTATTTTTCTTATTTACTAATTAATTTAATTATTTAAATCATCTAAACTATTATTTAAATTCTAATTGCTTCAAATTACTCTATCAATCCACCAAACTCTCCCTACACCCTTCCATGACCCACATAGTAATCACAATTTATTTATTTAATTAAATAATTTGCAATAAACTATTATTATTTTTATTATTAAATAATTCTAAATAAAACCTATCAACTCCTAATTACTCTCCACACTCTTCTCTCTAGGTCACACACACTCATCACACTTATTTAAATAATACAATTAAAATACTCTTTATTCTAATTATTAAAATTCTAAATAATTTCTATCAACTCCAATAAGTCACAAATTATTCTCTACACCTTTATCTATATGACATACACTCATACCCTCTTATTTATCTAATTATTCACACACAATAACTAAGTAAAATACATATAAATTACAAACAATTCACAAATAACTCAATTAAAATAATTTTAAAAAACTGAGGTGTTACACCTGGCGAAAAGTAAAAAAATGCCCCTATTTTCGGAGATACGTCTCCGCACGCACCATTTCTTAATTTTAACTAAAGTTTAATTCAGAGATACTACAAAACAAACAAAAACCAGAAACATGATAGTATCACCAAATTGAAAATCAAACAAACACCAACTTGACATTAAAATAAAATATTCAAAATTACATATATAGTCATTAAAATAAATTCAACATTGCATATTGGTATAACCGGGACCGGGACGTTGCAACCTAATGATTATATCCTCGACAAATCTTTGAATCCTCGCATCCAACTCAGTCGGATACTTTGATTCATAACAGAGAAAAACACTCCACATAACATTTACATCTTCATTCATCTTAAGTTCAAAGTTGGTGAAATGTATCTCCCCTTCACTTTCAAACGAGAGTGACGGACACTCAAATTTGACAAATTTGCGATTTTTTGAAAAGTGTGTGAGAGTATTCAGTTTGGGTATCATATATGTGAAGGATGTTTCCTCGGTGACCCTAAATGGAAGTGGCGGCTTATCGTAGTTGAAATACACAAATGCAGGGTGGGGATATGAACTCATTCTCTGATTTATGTGTGTTACTGTAGAAAAAATAGGTTGAGAGACACCCTATTTATACAAGTATTGGGTCACTTTGGACCTCAGAAACCTTATCATGTCGTTAGGTAACTTTATGGATATTTATCTCCGAATAAACCACAGCCTTTGTTACAAAAAAAAGGTTACTTCGGAGATGAAGATCAGAAAATGTCACTGATTGTTTTTTTAATGTGTGGGGTTAATTCGGATATGTATATCTAAAAACATACCCGAACCAGAAACAAAACAGAATCTTAGTATACAAGCACATCCAAAAAAATTGTAGCAAGAACTACACCATCATTGTTGAGGTTATATATTACTTATGTATTAAATCGTATCAAGATTACATTGTAACGATAATACATACAAATTTTTTTATCGATTACAACCTAAAATGCATAAAAAGATCCAATTCCGCATAAATCTACAATTGGTTCCGCCTTCGACTTTTCTTGATTTGATTCTCTTTCAAGCTCGCTCAATTTGGTGAACTCTTCCATCCTCATTTGTTGAATGTGTCGTTCACTCCAATGATGTAGCTGGTATTGGACACCCAGGTTTCAAATAAACCTCAACAAAATATACCGATTTTGAAAGCCACCTAATGCACATGATGCATTCGAAAGTGTCTTAAGGTGGACCACTGCGTAGTGGAAAAATGTCTCTGAGAACCCATATCTTGTTAGATCGATATACACTTTGTCATATGCTCTTGTTATAATGTGGTCCATATCAGGGAAGCACATCCATTTTGAAAATGATTTTGAAAGTCATCCTATGAACATGATGCGTTCAAAAGTGTCTTAAGGTGGACCACTGCGTAGTGGAAAACTAGATACGGCTTGAAAACTATAATTACCATCATCCTCAACATTCGCATTATGCTCAAATGTGTTTATGCATAAAAAGCGGCATTTATTCAATGAATTCAATCTTCAACAACGATGGTGAATGAGGTAGTTTGCTAATGCGAGCACCATTGTATATGTAACACCCCCATTTCCACATCATATTTAAATAAACAATCAGAGTAATTAAAAACATCAATCATTGTCAAATGGGATGCTACATTCATACACATCATAAAAATTACTCAGATATTTAAACAAAGACCATATTATTCAAACTTCAATTTATTAACACAACGGAATAGTTCATGCATAGCAAGTATCATCTACGAAACAACTTAAAGGAAATACCAACATCATAATAACATCACGAAGAATTCACAATCTTCTCAAAACTTCTAAAACACAATCATAAACAAAAGAAATGCAAAACAAGCATTCATCCCCCGGTGTTATGTGTCAGAGCAAAACCCGACTCGATCTACGCACTACTAGACGTCGCTCCATACCTCAGCTACTCTAATCCTCGTCACCTGCGTGTTATCATCAATTTCATACAACATTCATCAAAATCTCATCAATTGGGTAAAACCCCATACAATCAAATAATTAGAAATCAAGGCCTACAACTATGGGAACCTAATTATTATCATTCCCCATCATTATACAACCTATTATAGAGTCAGAACCCCATCCTTACCTTTGGATTGAAGGTGCTATAATCTTTCAATGGACCTTGCCCTAGCCTCTTGAGTTCCTCTACTCTTTTATGTTCTCTCTGATTCTCCAAATTCTTCTCTATTTTCTCTAACCCTCTCATTTTTCTCTTATTATTATTAAACTCTTACTAACTAATATTTTATTAGTGCGCTTACATCACACCCCCCCCCCCCCCCCCCACGCTAATTCTCATGCTAACACCATAATAGGCCCAATTACTAACCAACCTATTATTATTATTATTATTATTATTATTATTATTATTATTATTATTATTATTATTATTACTCGATCTACGCACTACTAGACGTCGCTCCATACCTCAGCTACTCTAATCCTCGTCACCTGCGTGTTATCATCAATTTCATACAACATTCATCAAAATCTCATCAATTGGGTAAAACCCCATACAATCAAATAATTAGAAATCAAGGCCTACAACTATGGGAACCTAATTATTATCATTCCCCATCATTATACAACCTATTATAGAGTCAGAACCCCATCCTTACCTTTGGATTGAAGGTGCTATAATCTTTCAATGGACCTTGCCCTAGCCTCTTGAGTTCCTCTACTCTTTTATGTTCTCTCTGATTCTCCAAATTCTTCTCTATTTTCTCTAACCCTCTCATTTTTCTCTTATTATTATTAAACTCTTACTAACTAATATTTTATTAGTGCGCTTACATCACACCCCCCCCCCCCCCCCACGCTAATTCTCATGCTAACACCATAATAGGCCCAATTACTAACCAACCTATTATTATTATTATTATTATTATTATTATTATTATTATTATTATTATTACTCGATCTACGCACTACTAGACGTCGCTCCATACCTCAGCTACTCTAATCCTCGTCACCTGCGTGTTATCATCAATTTCATACAACATTCATCAAAATCTCATCAATTGGGTAAAACCCCATACAATCAAATAATTAGAAATCAAGGCCTACAACTATGGGAACCTAATTATTATCATTCCCCATCATTATACAACCTATTATAGAGTCAGAACCCCATCCTTACCTTTGGATTGAAGGTGCTATAATCTTTCAATGGACCTTGCCCTAGCCTCTTGAGTTCCTCTACTCTTTTATGTTCTCTCTGATTCTCCAAATTCTTCTCTATTTTCTCTAACCCTCTCATTTTTCTCTTATTATTATTAAACTCTTACTAACTAATATTTTATTAGTGCGCTTACATCACACACCCCCCCCCCCCCCACGCTAATTCTCATGCTAACACCATAATAGGCCCAATTACTAACCAACCTATTATTATTATTATTATTATTATTATTATTATTATTATTATTATTATTATTATTATTCAACCACATAAAATACTAGCATAAATAATAAAAATTCCTAATTTTGCCAAATAATTCAAAATCAATCAATTAAATAACTAAGTAAAATAAACAAGCATTACAGTATACGCTTTTTTGAGATTTTGGAGTTGGAGAATCCAAGAAATGTGAATCAACATGTTCAAAGTATGATAGAGAACGCTTTGTTGAATTGTCATCTTGAGTTGGTTTTATCTTTTTAGGGACACCTTTGGTTTTAACCGGTTCTGAAGGAGGTTTCAAATATGTGGTTTCCGAATATGCAACATTCCTCAAATGCTCTTTGATGTGAAATTTTATGGTGTCATATACGTTAGAAATCTATCTTGGATTATTTCCCACTCGTTCTGGATAGTTATACTTGCCTCACCATCCTTGATCATATCATCATCATCAAATCGGAGTTTTTTCCAGTGATTCTACACTTCATCCATTCGTATCGGGGAATTAATCTTTATTTTTATTTTTTTTAATGAGACAAACACGTGGAAGACCGTGAATCTTCTAAGTGTACATCCATATTTTTCCTTATTTGTACCTATATGTTCTGCTCGCTTCGTGAAATATGAAAGATGAAATTTAATGCCAACAGAGATACACACGAATCAATTGTGAATAGAGAATGTTGTCTTTGAATCTATGTTCTTGCACGGTAATGCTCAGACCAAAAGTAGTTTGTATTTCGGCATGTTGGTTTTGGATCATTTGGTTCACCCAATCCCAATATTTATAGAAAACACCCTTACTATCACCCAACCATTTCTTCAATGACTAATGTGGAGATTCGACTCTGTTAGTTATTGAATTGTCGAGGTGTATAACCTGATCGGTCCATGCACAGACAATCTTCTCCTTCACTTGGTCCAAAATAGTACTCTCAACGTATTTCAAGAAATTTAGATATCATATACACATGCTCCTAAAATGCATTATAGAGGTAACATACAATTCTCCCATGAATGGATTTAATATACCAGTCTATGCATCCATTATCTTTTCCACCACCACACTAGGTTTGATCATTTTTCCGTCTTCTCCCTTGATTTGTTTGGTGCCTAATGCGGGTTTGAGTTAACTCTTCACATTTTTGGCAATGTGGCATCGACAAAGTAATGTGTAGGATGTGGGAAACACCTTTGCAATCGAAATCATTAGGGTCGTGTCTCGATCGGTGACAATTACCTTCAGCATGTTTTCTTGGTTATTCAACAAAGTCTTGCACACTTCCAAGACCCATGTAACGTTCACCTATTTTTCAAATTCTAAAAATGAAATTCCCACTGAAAAAGTATTCTCCGTAGAAGTAACACCGGCAAATTCAAGAAGCGGAAACCTATACGTGTAACGACCGTTTTTCTTTTAATTATTTATTTAATTGTGTGTTATGTTATTCATTTAATTGATTATGTGTTTATTATGTGTTTATGTGATATTTGTGTTATTTATTGAGAATTATTAGTAAATAACGTAAGTTAGTAAGGTTATTAGTTATTGGGCCTAAGTTAGTATTAATAATTGAGTGGTGTTAATTAGAGCCTATTAGAAATTTAGAAGTTAGTAAGGGTTTTAACAAAAACAAGGGTTTTAGATAAATAGAAATTAGAATCTCATTTTAGAGAAAGAAGAGGAAAGTGAAGAGAATAGGGGAATCCAAGATTGAAGCTAGAGTTGTCTTTAATCCAAAATCTAAGGTAAGGGTGGGAACCTTTCATGCTAAAGGGATGTATGATGATGTTTTGGGTGGGTTGGATTGTATGTAGAAACCATGGATTGAGTGTTGTACAATCTTAGGGTTTTAAGATGAAATTGCATGAATTTTTGGTTGAAAACATGTTTTGGTTGATGATTGATGATGAATGATGTTAGATGTTGTGATTATATGTGTCTAATTGCTGTTTGGAATGAGTTTTGGGTGGTGGGTGTGTGAATTTGCAGTTCTGTGTTTGCTGTTATTTTTCTGCAGAATCGCATGTCCGCTAAGCAGGCTCGAGGCCACTAAGTGGATGTTGTTTGCTTTTGAAAAATTAATTGAGTTCGCTAAGCGGAGCCGGTCCGCTAAGTGGAGCTCAAATTTTATTTTGCTTATGTTTTTAGTTTGTAGAAGCGCACTTCAAGCTGGGTTATTGAATTTTAGTTTCCATAAGCGCGCTAGAGGGTCGGTAAGAGGACCCTGCTGTACAAAACTTTTTGTAACTTTGAATTGCTGTATCTTTTGATCCGTAACTCCTTTTTAAGTGTCGTTTGAACCTCCGTGAAGCTCTAATTGATGTCTTTCTAATGCATATGATTTGGAAACCTTTGGTTATCTCTTTTGAAGTTTTTTCTTGAATTGTATTAATTGATATTGTAATTGTTGTGCGAAGTGAAGTATTGTTGTATGATGGTGCAACATAGCGACGTGATTGTGAAGTGAAGCATTCTTATGAATGTTTAGTTGTTGTCTAGATGATATTGTGACGTGTTGTTTATGTTGTATTTGTGGATGTGCATCATTTGAGTCGCGTCCATTGCATAGCCTGAAACTTATGGCAAACACGATGGCGTGAAAAATATGGCAAACACGACGGCCTTAATGGCAAATAGCGACGATGTGCCCAATGGAAAATTTTGAGACGATAGGAGTTATACTCCAAATGGTACCACATTCATTTGCATAAGTCGAGTCGCATTTGAATTGCATTGAATTGTTAAGATGATGAGATGTTTGTTATGATGTGATGATGAGATGTTATTGTGATGCATTGATATTACCATTGTGAATTAAGTATGTTGTCATAATTAATTATTGACATGGTAGCCATTTTGTATGTTGTTTTAGTGATGATAGATGTTGTAAGATGTTATGTGATGAGAAGTGGTGACATATGTATGATCTTTATCATGCTTTGAATATTATCATACGCTTCTTTATAATGAATGATATCTCACCCCTTCTGTTTGAATGTTACCCCTTGTTGGTAACATTCAGGTAACGACGTGGAGTAGCCGTGTACCTATTAGCTCGAGTCGGTGTGTCTATGCTCTGATACGTAACACTCGGGGGTCATTTGCCTTGCTTGTCGTTTCATGATGTTATATTTGGATTGGATTTGTTATCATATGTTGGATTATGTTGTTATGTCCTTATGAGACTTGTGGGATTTGTTGTTGTCATGATTGGCATAAATATTATGATTTTGAATTATGATGTTGATGAATTTTGTTGCGATATTATGAACTATATGAGTTGAATGTTTAATGAATTATGAGTTTCCTCCGACATAAGTGTTATGTATCCATGTTTTATGAGCAGGATTTGTGATTTGTTTAAGTTGAATATGTGACGCCTCAAATTTGTTGCTTGTTTCGATGTATTGCACTCTGATTTCTCCTATAAATTGCGGGGTAGATTTGGGGTGTTACAATACGTGTTGGTCTTATATGTTAAATCGATAATGAGAACAGTGGGCAATGTGTTTAGCAACTTAATAATTTTAAGACGAGTCAAGAAAATGTCACGAACAGTGACTTTATCATCACAAACTGTGTACCTAGAAACATATGTGGTTTTCATCCAAAATTTTCAATAGTTGTTGCATTTCGGATCTTGGACCCCTTATCACCATGTTGTTTCGATAACACGCATCGTATAACTGCTTGATATTTGAAATAATTTATGGTTGTTTTCATTTCAAATCTGCAAGTATGTTTTCAGTGCCACTATTTCTTTTCTTTCGGTTTAAGGCGACATACGATGGGATGGCTGACTAGCTCTGTATGCAAGGAATGGTTATATATTCCATAAATCACATTAAATTTACACATTTCATCCACCTTACAATATACCTGCAATTTAAACTGACAACCATATTTTCTCATTCTGGTGTCATCATGTTTCAACTTCCGGATCGGGGGAGGCACTTCTCTCTCATCTCATAGTTACAAATGGTTGTCTTCTATTTGAAACATTTCCGAACCTTTCGATTACAATGCCAAATCTCAAATTCCTGGCTACCATGCGGACCCATTAAAGCATAAGTTCACGAGCAGTAACCAATTGTTCATTTATGAAACGTTGACCAACATCTATCTCGACAAGAACTGGTTTAACATCATCCTTCACTTCATCTGGTTTAACATCATGCTTCACTTCATCCGGATTAACATCATCTTTCACTACATCCGATTTTACATTGTTACTTACAGCAGCTCTAAAAAACATACCCGGGTGCACCATATCTAATAAGAACCAAAATAGACAAATGCTTAAAAACAATTTACAAAAAATTTCAGAAATACACATCTGAAATTGTGGTAGGTGAGTTTGGATATCTATATTCGGACAAAGCGCACGTTTTTCATCTCAAATTTAAGATTAATGTAAACAATGATGGATAAAATGAGTGAACTTTACCTTAAATTGCAGCTTCTTTTGCTCCCTTTGATGTGATAAAATCCAAAAATGTTGGTTTGGAATTGAAAAGTTAATTGAAAACGAAATTTATTTTAAGGTTTTTAGTTATGGAAGGAGTTTGAAGTGTGAGAGAGATGGTCATACAAGGTGGTCACATTTTCAATTTTCCGCTGGAGATTTTCGGAGATACATCTATGAAAATACCACTGAGTGGTTAAATAATAAATCATCTAAATGAAATTGTTGAAAAATGGCTTCAGGGGTAAGTTCGAAGATGTATATGCGAATTAACCTAAAAAAACTTCGACGTTGCATCTACGAATTAAATTTTGATAATAAATGATATTTGGTGCGTTCGGAGATGTATCTCTGAATAAACCCAAAGGATATTTTTAGTGTTTTCAAAGATACGTCTCACTTCATAAGAATGGGAGAAATTTTCAAAATTAATTAGATGGCATCATCACAAAAGTTTGATTTATCAAATGGTGGAAAATAGGCAAAAGTCACTTTAACGTTTTTCACTCGAACGTTACAGATTCCTAATCCGAAATTAGAATAGTCAAACTCTCAAAAGTGGCAATGTACGGTAATATTGTTTGGGGTAAGAGGGGGTGGCTCAATTGATTAGAAACACTTGAACTAAGAGTTAAAAAGAGTTGGAAGTCCGAGGTTTAAATGTGACGTGAATATTTAAAATATGTAATTAAATTGTCTAAATAATTGAGAAGTGTAAGGTTATATACTATATTGAGTGTGATCTAATTTATACTATTAAATTGAAGGACATGGATAACATTGTTAGGATATACCGAATGTCCAAAGCATACAATACATCAAAAGAGCAGTGTGGACTATGTCAAAACTGAAATCAAGTGGGAAAACAATATGTTTTGAAGGGCTTTGAATGACCATAACCATTGGAAAGCACATAAACAAAATATAAAATCTTTTATCTTTTCTATGATAGAGCTACTATAATTTTCTATCTAATCCTATTTTATGTTGTGTAACATCTGATTCATTAGAAAACTCTTTCCTGTGTAACATAAGCATGCATGTTACACCATCTTTTGAGTATGATCAACATTCAACAAGCATATTTCGAACCAAGATGAAAAAATAAAGGCTCAAATTTGTTCTCAGAAAATCTTTTGTTCTCACACCATAACTATGGTCAATCACTTAAAAACTGTTTAATGAGAATAAAAAGGAAAAAAAATGCAAAAGGGAAAGTGTCAGATTTCAATTGAGGACAAAATCATCTAGTAAATAGTTGATCATATTCATTAAAAACATACCATTGTAATTAGAGCTATTCAAAAAAATTAAAGAACTGAACCGAACTGAAGTTAAAATAACCGAACTGTTATATTTGATTAGTGAACCAAACCATTATGCACAAACAGTTCTAGAACCGAACAGAAAATGTAATCGAACCGAATCAAAACTGAAAATAAAAAATGCTAAAAACAAGTTAAATTTTTTTAAAAAATAAAAATAAAAATAACTTAACGGTTCGGTATGGAAAATTTTGTCTTCTACGGAATGTCGAAACAATATACCAAACCAATAATTTTTATTCAGTTCGGTTCTTAGTAAATTGAGACGGTTTAGTTCAGTTCGAGTGAATTTTTACTATGATTTGGTTTGGTTCGGTTTTTCTCACGAACTATACCATAAACAGCCCTAATTGTAATATCAAACATTGGAATTTTACATCAACCATGAAAGTGTCTTACTTGTCTTACTTCAATCAATAATGGAGTGTGTTAGAAAGAGTGTATTGCTATGATTGCACATTATCTCAATAGTTTTGACAGTTCATTCAGACAAATGATGCAGAATTTCACACATGTTTTTAAGTGTCGAACCATACAGTTTAACTTCACTCAAGATCTAAATGAGTGTAACCGGTGATAAATTTTACTGACATAAATATTTAATTTCCTTTCTTGTTCAGTACATGCCTAGAATGCACTACATATTACTATAAATTGAAAAGACGTTTATCAAAAAGAAAAAATTATTTACAGAAAAACAATGAGAGAGCAGGGAGATGATTTCACACAGTAAAAAAATGACATTAAGCAACAACCTTTCACCAACTTGAATCATTAGTTTTCCTTTGACATCTATATATTGTAATTTTGTGTGAAAAGAGAAACGCTACCTTATCCTTGACCAAAATTGCACACAATGTGTGACTTTTGCTCAACATCCAAATTCAGGACCCGGTGGTAGGCCAAATAGCAAAGGAAAGCATCGCCAATTTAAGAAAGATTGAATCAACAGTCCCTCAACCAAAACTATTGCCATGAAGCACTATGTCCACTCGGCATGGCTCGAGCTTCGGCTAAAGAAACAGCCATAGCCAGCATCATCTGCTCCTCAAAACTCTCGGGAACAATGGGGTCGGTGGCACTTTGAAGGCTTCCATCAATGTCATTAGACTGTGACATAGACGAGACTTCACCGTGATCTGCTACTTCAACAGAGTTTGCATAGCTAGGTTCCGTTTCAGCTGCATGTGATGCATGATCTATGCTCCATTGAACATGACTCCTAGCCATTGCCATGGCATCATCTGGTGGCACCTCATTCAGGTTTTCTGCAGGTGAATAACTACCCATATCTCTACCAAGCCTGCTATAAAACCTTCTGGAGCCCGGTGGCATGTTGAATGATGGTGTACTTTCATTGTTGGAGCTTACAGATGATTCCCCGGACATTTGTTGACGTTCAGCGAGAGCTGCAATGGCACTAGCAAGACCCCCTGATGGGGAAGAGGATGATCCTGTCTGTTGACCCATGGGAGATGAAGCATAGCGATCATCGGTTACATAGTGGCCCGAAGTAGCATCAGCGAAAGGTGAATTTCGCTGCCTCCCATTCTCCTGTATGCATATATTGAGTCAATCACAATCATCATCAAATATGAACATGTATTTAGTAGTGTTAATGGACTCAGATTTGTTGACCATGTACATGGCAGCATATCCACCATTGGATTTCATAACATGAACATATTTATAGTTTTACGTTATGCTTTGAATGGTGCATGCTGCATTGCATGGAGATCACAATGCTATTGATCTTGGAGTGCTATTGCAGCTGACTAGATGCCAACTTGTAAGCAAACTTAATAGATAAGAAGGCTCTATAGTTTTGGCGAATGATCAGTCAAAAGTTGAGGTATACTCACCACAGACATGAATGAGGCATCATATCATATGGAAACAAACAACATGCCGAAATATAAGTGTCTCACATAGCATGGACATATATGTTGAAAAGTTATGTACAAGTAGTTAATTTATTGTAAGATCGGTACTAGCTAAGAATGAACAAGCCAACAAGGAAATTTAAATGAAAAGGATTTTTCATTGCGGTTGATTGGAAGTTACTATTCCATATTTATATGCACAAGATGTGGAACACGCTCAATTCTGGATGTTTTATATTTCTTTAATCCCAAAATCGCCTTTCAGAAGCAAAAATAATGATGACGATGATGATGATGATGATGATGATGATGATGATAGTAATAATAATAAGAATAATGATAATGAAATTCAACAAGACAAAAGCAAATATTGCACTCCCTTAAAAGAAATTGCTTCTTTTTTTCATCATTGTCTTAGAGAACTTAAGAAAAATAAACTGAAGCTGAACAATTTCAAAATTGACTGACAATAGACACCGAACAATAGTTTTTATAGTATACTGTTACTCCTTAAGAGATTGTGAATCAAGTTTAGAGCATGTTCAAACAGAATTCTTTACCTGAATAGAAAGCCAGATTGCTTCCATGACCATAATGTCCTCAAGATCAACATCAAATTCATCATCTCTGCAGTTTACAGCATTTAGCAAAAAATGTAAGGTATTCCCAGAATGTATAGTTTTTAAAAAAGCAATATATAAAAGACCCATCCACTCATGGCCTTAACTTAAGTGAACACTATTTACTATTTATTTATTAAGAAATAGACCTAAATGGACAAACAAAAATTGGTGGGGCTCCAACTATGGTGTTGTGTGTATATTAACAATCACAAATTAGAGAGAAAAAAGATTTCTCGTCATTTGGATTTTTTTGAATATATGTGAAGGAGCAACAATGAAGGCTTCAATTTGGATGTCTTGGTCATTGGAGATGCAATAGGAGAGACAAGCCAGTTTTAAAATGGTTTATGGATAGTAATGGCATAACATAAACACAGCCGTGGTTAAGTCCTGATCCAAAAGAAAGTCTTGAATCCTTCTTTCAAAAAAATAATAGCTAGTAATGTTTATAAATATTGAGACACGTCATTTCTTGTATGTCTCTAGCCATATCTATCCATAGAATCACAACTTCAGGAGTAGCATCAGCTGAAGTTGAGTGACTGAACACACAAAGGAATCAACTAATAACTGATTACACCAACTTCCCTCTCATCTATTTTGTTAGGTAAGCAATCATAAAATCAGGCTTCCATTAACAAATAATCAACGAAATTATAGTTGAGTTAAACTAGTTTGAAGTTCCTGTGGATTTGGATTCGTTCGGATGTTGGATTACTAGTGTCAGAAAATAACAAGAATTTTCTATGAATATTTCCTCTGTTGTGATTTAAAAATGAAATGCACATTGTCTTTCTAATTTAATATGAATATCACTTACATTTGCCACTATTATATACCTCGGGGTCATTCAGTCTCTTTCATACAGACTTGTGCACTTCAAAATAATTAAATTTAGACATATTATAAGTATAGTACTTTTTGTAACATTATCGGTTGAAAGAATTGTCTGAGCATTAACACAAAATCATTGATGCTTGACTGTTCAAATTAGTTCAAATTTCGTGGTAGACTGAATATTTGATGATGTACGCAATATGTACATAATAAGAAAATTCTGGGTGATTAGTAAACAAAAGAAGTGAAGTATATCATACCTATTGGCCCTAGCGGCAGGAGGTTGTCTAACCATAGGTGTGGCGCACGAGTCTTGAGAAGAGACGATTTCATCATGTTCAACAACAGACATTGAAGATTCAGCCACTACAGAAAAAAGAACAAAATAATTTATGCAATTAGAATTTGTCACATAGACACATTGTATATACAGACAAAATATGGAACTGTATTTGAAGACTACCTGCATTTGAACTGCATTCGACATCTGCAACAGCCACGTTTACATTTGAAGAGCTTACTTCTAGTCTTTTATGCATTCTTTCCTCTTCATCCTGAAGTTCCTGCTGCCGCATCCTAATTTTTGCTTCAATAACACGCTGCTCCTCCTGAATAATTATGAGCATGCATGCAAAACTTTATTCACTATAAAATTTTTTTTAGAAGATGCATTTCAAAAGACAATAATCAAAGATAACAACTTACTATCTGTTCCAATCCCTTCTCCTCTTTCGATTTTACACCACGATACTCCACAGCATAATTTGCCGTTTTACAGAAGGGACATCTGATGCTGTTAAGGCAAACAACTACCCTAATACTAAAGCACCAAGAAAGTTTCTAGACTGTCAATTTTAAGTTACATATCCATATTGAAGACAAACAACTAGTAATGTAGGATACTGTGTAGGCCGAGTTGAATTTGGAACTTTCATCTGCAAAAAGCACTCTGATAAAAGGAAATTAATCAGGTTGTATATAAAAGCTAATGACAGAATATACATATAATCAATGAAGTAACCCAATGATTACCTGTACAAATGCTTTTCGTGCAACATCTTGATCGGTTTAGACTTGGATAATACTAAAATATGGGGGAAAACAAAGCACAACCGAAATGGTATGATTAGAAAAGGCATATCCGAAGTTCACGATTTAGAACAGATTTCAAAGTCCTCATATGCTTAATGTAATTTCCATTCATATTAGAAAGCGTGTGTAAAAGGGAAATGGAAATAAGTTGAATTGACTTAAATTTGATCATATTTAAAATTTTCACTATAACTGAATATGTGGGGAAAAAATAAACACTAGAGGCATATTATAGAAACCATACCAGAAAGCAAATTGGGCACTCTTCCCGATCGCAAGCAGTTTCTTCATCTCCAGGAAAGCAAGGTGCAAGCTTTGATTCGAGGATTAGCTTCCTCAGCTTCTTCTGATCAACATCCTTATGATTATACAACCCTTGTGGCCGTGTATATTTTTCATCTACCACTTGTCTCCTCCTCCCGAGTTTATTACCCATCCAACCAACAAAACTCAGTTCTTCTCGTCTTCCGATTATGTTTCGAATTCGTCAACAAAAGCAACAATAAAAGTAACAAAACTATAACATTCTCTATAAAAACACTCTCACTAGTCCATTCAACAAGCTATGACATTGTTGCAGAAACACATATTCCAAAAGCCCTGCAGACAAAGTCACCTAGAAGAAGTAAACAAGGGGAAAACAAAATTCCAAAGAAAACTCAAAAGCACACACTTAGCAAATTGCAACAGAATCACTCAAAGACTCAAACTTTCTACAAATTCCCAAAATTCACCACCAAAATCACCACTTCCACAGCACTCAACAATACTAAAAAAAAAACAATTTTTTTAATTTCAATGCAGTTAAACTAAATTCACTAGCAATTTGAGTAAAATTGAAAAAACCAAGAACCCTAATCAAAGCTATAATGAACTCCAAAGTTTTGAACAGTGAGAAAAACACGTAAAAAGATAGATGGAAGAAAAGACAAAGAAATTGGGAATCGGAAAACGAACCTTAAATGGGTTGCAGTAGAGAGAGAAAGAGAAGGTTTTGTAGAGAGAGAGAGAAAGAGAGGGTTTTGTAGAGAGAGAAAATTTGGGGAGAGGGAAGAAAGGAAGGAGTAATAGAGGAGAAAAGAATCATTCTATTTCCATTGTTACTCTACTCACCTGCTTTCACGCGCTCTTCTAATACGTGATTTTCACCCGCCATATGCTTTTTCAAGAAATATTATTAAAAGATTTGTTTGGGATTTGAAAAATGAATATGGTTTGTTTTAGCTTTAAAAAGTTTTTTCTTTCTTTATACTTTTGTAAAATGATTTTTATGAAAAATAATTTTTAAATAATAATTTTATTTTTAATTTATCTTTTATGAATTAAAAAATTACTTTTGGAATCATGTAATATAAACATATATTATTAGAAAATAAAATATAGTCAAAATGATATATTTTTAATAAAATATTGTTTTAAAAATAATTTTTTTGAAATTCATTTTAAATAGTGAATAAAAAATTTAAATAACAATGTTTTAAAAAAAATTACCAAAAAGATAAGTTTTTCAGAAAATTTACCAAAATGTCTAGGTTTTGCAGGACCCCTAGAGTATGCGCCAAACCATTTTTCGCATTAGTATAAATTTTTTTGAATTAGCCAATTCATTTGGCGTATAAGTGTTTGTAAAAAGTAAAAAATAAATAAATAAAAAAGAAACATCCACATTGGCACTAAACCATTTGGCGCATACACCTAATTTTTGTACTAATGCGCCAATTCATTTGGCGCATACTCCAGGGGGTCTTGTAAAACCTAGACACTTTGGTAAAGTTTCTAAAAAACTTGTTTTTTTCGTAATTTTTTTTAAACCTTGTTATTTAATTTTTTATAAATAATTTTTTTGTTAAATTACAATTTTGGTCTCTTCATTTTAGTCTATTCACAAAATTAATTCTTAAATTTTATTTTTAAATAGTTTTTTTTGAAGAAAAAAATGTTGATGTATCATTTGTCTTTTTTTATAGGTGTCTTAAATTAGATGGTATATATATATATATATATATATATATATATATATATATATATATATATATATATATATATATATATATATATATATATATATATATAATCTAAAACTATTAATAAAACAATTATCAAATTAAAAGTATTCACAATTTTTAAAAATTACTAATAAGTTTATGTTTTTTTTCTTTCTTCATTCATCCTTTTGAAACTTAGATTCTCTTTCGCCAAAAGTTCAAAAGTTTCTTCAATCTTAATATAGTATTAATGTGATACCCATGCGTTCGCGCGGGTACCCGTCGTTTTTGCGCATTTGGATTGAGAGAAATAAAATATGATAGTAAAATATTACATTTTAGGGGAGAGGTTAATATAATAATAAAAGATGTGTGAAAAACAGAAATTCATTTTAAATAGTTTGGGTCAAAGGGTTAATGAAAGTATGTAAGTTAATGGGATAACATAATAGTTTGGGCCTAAGTTGGTAACCTTCATGTAAAAATAAAAGTTGATAACTTAATTTTTTTTATTTGAGTTAATAGAGTAGGATTAATAGGCCCAAAACAAATAATATTATTATGTAATTATGTAATAATATAACATAATAGTATAAAGTGATGAAATAGAAAAGTGAAACGTTGGTTGCTTCATAAAGTTTGAACGTGTTCCAAAACGTCCGTGTAATAGACAGCAGTATTGTTTCCCAAACGTTTCCAACAGTAAGATGTCAAGGCAAAGTCAGTATGTTCTTCGCATGAGGTCCGTGCATGTGTTGTAGTTGATGTTTGTTAATATGTTGGAAGTTTAATGTTGACTACTTACAGGGCCGGCCCAATCAATCTGTGGGCCCTGTTTTAAATTTTAAAAAATAGACAAAAAAATAAAAATTTATACAGAAATTTTGAAATTTTTTTGGAAGTTTTGAAAAAAAACATTATTTTACACCTACATTTAAAAATCAGGTGTAAAATGTTTTTGAAAGTAATTATTTATACCCGTATTTAAGAAAATAGGTGTAAAATGTATTGTATTTATAATTAAAAAAATAAATGGGCCCCCTAAATTTTGGGGCCCAGAGCTACAGCTCTTGCTGCGCCCCCTAAAGGCCGGCCCTGACTACTTATAATCTGATTTGTTGTCATCTTTGCAGATCACTTGATTGGTTGTCGTTGCAAACACCTTAGAAACGACTTGCCATTGAGAAGATTCTGAGTGCGTCATCTAAGAGGGATTTTGTTTGCGAGGAATGGAAGAAACATTATAATAGGTTAAGTTGTGTTGTAGATGGTGGTGGGGTTTGCGAAATCGATGAAAACAGTGAACTGAAACATGCAGTCTCATGTGGTGAAGGTGGAGTGAAAAGAAAATCTCCTTTTGTTGAAAGATTAGATTCGGAGATCCATGACTCTGCAATCGACGTTGAAAGGAAAGGGTAATACTATGATAAAAATTCACTTGGCATGTTATGATAGTAGATATGGATATATGAATGTTAACAGTCTGATGTTTAATTTAGGTGATAGTAGTCATTTATTTGTTTAGAATACATAGTTGTACATAAGTTAGTGTGTTTTTGGTGGAAATTATGAATTGTTACATGAAGGGCTAAACACAATTATGGAATTTATATGTTAATAACCTACTTTTCAATCTGTTATTTGAATGTTGATTGTGGGCTGTGATGTTTGTAAAATAATATAAGTGAATATTGATTCTAGGTTATGGGATTTGTAGATGAATATTAATAAGAAATATTTGAATGTGTTACATGAAGGGTTTCTGACAGTTTTAAAATTCATGAGTTACCTAAATGATTCGTGTGTACATTTTTGTTTTGAAGGAATAATGGTGGGCAGAACGGGTTAGGTGGTTTGAAAGATTTTACAGTGCATGAGATTGGAAATGAAGCATTGAGAGAAACGTCGGGCGTGGATAAAGGGAAGAAAAAAGTTGTTAGCGGGGAAGATATGTTGGAGGGCAATAGTGAAGATGGAGATATATTGAAGGACAAGAGTGAAGGTGGAATGTGTGACAAAGGGAAGGATAAGTATGTGGAGTCTATAACACCCCAAATCTACCCAACGGTTTATAAAAAAATCAGAGTGCAAAAATTCCAAACAACATGAGGTGTCACATTACAACTTTGAAACAATCCCATAAAAGCTCATTATAAAAGATACATAACACGTGTGAATAGGGAGATTAACATGCAATCAATTAATCTTCTAAACCAAATCAACTTTAGTAAACAATGCAGCGGAAATCACATCTCATAAACTTCAAAAGATAGCATCTTTGTTTAACATGGAAACAACTAAAACAAACTTATCCAGAAACAACTCATGGTTCAACTTAAACATATCAAAACATAAAAAAGTGTCAATCCCCCAGAGTGCTACGTATTAGAGCAAGAGACACCAACTCAAACTAATAACGGTAACAACTACTCCTCATCGATATCTGCACGTTACCAATAAAGGGTAACATTCAAACAGAAGGGGTGAGATATCAAACAGGATAAAGGAACGCATGATAATACTTATAGAGAAATAAGATCATACACGATTCACCACTTCTCAACACAATGCAACTTTACCACAACAACAATGTTTCAACCAATCATAACAACGGATTCAAATTCACAACTATGTCATCAATACAGTATGACATTCACTTCATAATCACAACAACAAAAATGCAATTTACTATGCCACTCTTAACTATGCATATGCATGTGGTACCATTTGGAGTAAAACTCTCATCGTCGTTGTTGCCATTTTTTGGCCATCGTTATTTTTTATGCAATTGATGTGACTCAATGATGCAACATCCATAAAACACAACATTCACAACACTTCACAACATCGGCTAAACAACATCGGCTCAATGCCAAGATTCAATGGAAACAACAATATCATTACTATTATAGTAATTCACCACTTCTCAATCACGTCATTATGTCATATCAACATACAACAATATTCACTTCTCAATACATCACGATATCGGGAAATACGACTCAAGAAAAAGTTCTCAAAAATCATTCAAATCAATTTCATTAGGTACGAATTAGTTTCAGATTTCTGGAGGTTCAAACGGTGCGTCAAACGGACACCCAAGTCAAAAGTTATGGTTCCTTGAAGTTTCAAACAAAATATTTCAATGTCACACGGTGGAACCCGATTCCTGAAATCTTGGAACCGGTTCCCATCCAAGAAAACAAACAAATTGCATAACAGGGGTCCGGGAACTCGGTTCCTCCAAAATGAAAACGGGTTCCCATCGCCAGAAATTCAATTTTTACACACAGAGCATCCGGGAACTCGGTTCCTCCAAAATGGGAACCGGTTCCCATCCACAAAAACTCAATTTTCACATTCAGACTGTCCAGGAACTCGGTTCTCCCAAACTAGCAACCAGTTCCCGCTATTGCAGAACCCAAAAATCCCAGATTTTTGCTGCTACGAGATTCCTCTCCTTAAACCCCAAAAACCCCATTCCCAAACATCAAAACTCATTTTAAAATATGATTTTCCATGTCTAACATTGGTATCAAATAGCCATTCCAAAACACATCAATTTCATCAAATACTCAGCCAATCATTCATCAATTTCAACATTCATCAACAACATCAAGATTGCAATTAACATCCAAACATGGATATCAAAGCATAGAATCAAATCCCCAATATAACCTATCATCATACAAACCCTTATAATGAAAGAATCTCACCCTTACCTTGGTTTGGATTGAAGACAACTCTAAATCTTCAATGGGGTTTGCCCTAGTTTTCTCTCTTCTTCTCTTCTCTTCTTTCTCAATGTCACTTCTAACTCTATTTCTCAATTCTCTCTTGTTTTGTTAATTCTTACTAACTTTCTTATTATTACTAATGGGCTTAAATTAACACCTCCCAAATGCTACTACTAACTCTAAGTTAGGCCCAATATTACTAATCCCATCATGTTATTACTACTAACTCCTGATAAAATAACATAATACCAAATAATCACATAATTGTCAAATAATTCACAAAAACACAATAAAATAAATAATTAAAATAGAACGGGAGTTACAACTCTCCCCCACTTAGAATATTTCCGTCCTCGAAAATTTACCTTATTCAAATAACTCGGGATAAGACTCCCGCATCTTGCTTCCCAACTCCCACGTCATACTCTCTCCGGGAGCTCCCGACCAGACTACTTTCACCAAAGCAATCTCCTTATCTCTACGCGTCTTCGTTTCATGATCCTCAATCCCCACCGGCATAGTCTCCACCGTGAGATTATCCCGTACTTTCACATCATCCGTATGAATCACATGAGACGGATCAGAAATATACTTTTGGAGTTGTGACACATGAAACACGTCATGCAAATTTGAAAGATTCGATGGTAACGCCACATTTCCAACCTTGTCTGAAATCTAATACAGACCAATAAAAAGAGGAGTGGGCTTCTTAGACTTCAACGCTCGCCCCACACCGGTCACCGACGTGACTCTCAAAAACACATGATCACCCGCCTGGAATTCCAAATCCTTCCTTCGCTTATCATGGTAACTTTTTTGTCTACTTTGAGAAGTTTTCATCTTCTCTCGAATTAACTTCAATTTCTCAGTAGTCTCCCGAACAATTTTCGGTCCCAACACTACACTTTCTCCATATTCATGCCAACACAAAGGAGTTCTACACCTCTAACTATACAACGCTTTGAAAGGCGCCACTCCGATACTATAATGGTAACTATTGTTGTAAGTGAACTCGATCAATGGAAGATAAGTATCCCACGAACCTCCCTGCTCAAGAACACAAGCTCTCAACAAATCCTCCAGTGACTGAATAGTCCTTTCCGTATGACCATCTATTTGAGGATGATACACCAAACTCAACCTCAACTTAGAACCCAGTGCTCCTTGCACACCCTTCCAAAAATCAGAAGTAAACCTCGGGTCTCTATCCAAAATAATACACAGGAACACCTTGCAGCTTAACAATCACATTGGTATAAATCTCCGCCAACTTCGAAACTGGATAAGTGATGTTAATAGGAATAAAATGAGCCGATTTCGTAAGCCTATCAACGATCACCCAAATCGAATCATGTCCTCTCACGGTATTAGGTAATCCCGTCACAAAGTCCATTGAAATGCTATCTCATTTCCATTCTGGAACTTCTAACGGTTGCATCAACCCTGCAGGCTTCTGATGTTCAACTTTCGATTTCTGACAAGTCAAACATGCACACACAAACTGTGCTACATCATGCTTCATTCCAGGCCACCAAAACAGATTCTTCAAGTCTTGGTATATTTTAGTAGTTCCTAGATGAATACTCAAATTACGCATGTGACCTTCCTCAAGAATCGCTCTCTTCATCTCCGCATCATCAGGAATACAAATTCGATTACGGAATCTCAACACACCTTGCGCATCTAACTTAAAGTCATTATTCTCAGGCTGATTGGTTCCAACCATCGAATCTACCAACTTCACATCTGACTTTTGAGCTTCTTCGATACTATCTTAAAAATCATTATTAATCTTCAGCATACCCAACCTAACACTCTTTGGTGTCACTTCACAAACCAAACTTATATCTCTGAATTGCTCGATCAATTCCAATTCCTTAATCATCATTGCCGACATATGCAAAGTCTTTCGACTTAAAGCATCAGCCACAACATTAGCTTTTCCTGGATGATAATTCAACCCGAAATCATAGTCTTTCAACAATTCTAACCACCTTCGTTGTCTCATATTCAGCTCCTTTTAATCAAATAAATACTTTAAACTCTTATGGTCGCTAAATACTTCAAATCTAGAATCATAAAGATAATGCCTCCAAATCTTCAGTACAAACACAACTACATCAAGTTCTAAATCATGCGTAGGATAGTTCTTCTCGTGAGCTCTCAACTGCCTTGACGCATAAGCAACAACTTTATCATTCTGCATAAGCACACTTCCTAAACCCATATTAGAAGCATCACAATATACCACAAAATATTCTTCCAAATTAAGCAGTATCAAGATCGGAGCCGACGTCAATCTTTTTTTCAACTCGGTAAAACTTTCTTCACACTGGAGATCCCATACAAAAGCTTTACCCTTACAGGTCAACTTAGTCAACATAAGTGCGAACTTAGAATAACCTTCTATAATAATCGGCTAATCCCAAAAAGCTTCTAATCTCAGTAGCCGACTTTGGAGTTTCCCATCGCAACACAGCATCTACTTTAGATGGATCCACAGCAATCTCGTCACCCGAAATGACATGGCCAAGAAAATTGACTTCTTTCAACCAGAATTCACACTTGGACAACTTTGCATACAACTTCTTCTCTTTCAAAACTTGTAATACCAGTTTCAAATATTCAGCATGCTATGTTTCTGACTTAGCGTAAATCAAGATATCATCAATGAATACCACCACAAACCGATCTAGATAATCATGAAAAATACGGTTCATGTACTCCATAAATACTCCCGGCGCATTAGTAACACCGAAGGGCATTACAGAATACACATAATGTCCATAACGTGTTCTGAAAGCCGTCTTCTGCATATCCTCATCTTTCACTTTAATTTGATGGTGTTATACCCCAAAATTTGCCCGCATCTTTTTCAAAAAGAAGGCAACAGACTTCTGTCTAAAAATTGGGAGTTTCATATAATCTTGGATTTTATTTCATAAATATCCTGATTTTATGAATACTCGGTTTTTAGAATATTTCTTATACGGTATTTTGGTTCGCTGTTGAATTTATTCTTACACAAACGCCAAGTACTGTTTATCACTTCACACACGCTATTTATTTGAGATTTATTTGCAGATAAATAGTACTGACGCAATTGGTGCAGAATTAAATTTTGCAGGCGCAGAGTCCGGGAATTCAGACTGTACTGGTAACAAGTAAATTATTATTAGTTTTTGTTTCCCACTAATTTTTGTACTATATTATTATTTTCAAAATCTCTTCCTTTCTTTTCAAATCTCTTTCTTTCAAATCAAATCCTAACTTTATTCCATACATCTCTCTTTTCAAACCCTACCATACACTTTCTTTCAAATCCTACTACCACTCAAATTTTCCTTTTTTGTACGGTATCACTTCATTCCCCAACGTCTCTATCCTTCTTTTCATTCTATAAATACCTCTCATTTTTTCCATAAATTCTCACATCAAATTTCACTCATTTCTCAAACTTCTACCTCATAATTATTTTCTCTTCTTCCCCGGCAAAAATGGCAAAGTGGATGGATACGTTTTTTCTTATGGTCATCACTGTTTTGGTGGTGATCATGTCCTTTTTATGTCTGCATAGTCCTGAAAAATGCGGACCTGGGTTGCTTACACTCCCGTTCATCTATATGTTGTTATTTATAGCATGGGCTTTTAATCGTCATTTTTAAAGTTTGTCGTATCTTTCGCTTTCAAATAATGTACCGTTTATTTTATTTGTCGTACTGTTCATTATATTATGTAATATTTGTACTGTCAGTATTAAATGTCGTACTATCTGGCGTACTGTCGTTTAATTATTAAGATAATATTATGTGTGTTTTCTGCTAGTTAAATATTTATTTTTATGTGTATTAAATATTTTTCAAGGTTATTATCGGTAATTTCGTTCGCGTACAGTATATTCTATTTATTTATTATGTTTGTGTTTTTCTAACAGCTCAGGTAAATAAATTTTCACCATTAACACAACAAAAAACAAAAAGAAAAATTAACTTTAACTGTTGAATTTTCACTTTAATTGTTACGTTAATGCCCGGACAGCCAGTTAACAGTCAAACCCGCTGACAGCACGATTCTCCGTGTTTTGTATCACCATCCAAATCAATATTTTGCATTTCAAAATTCCAAGATTTTTGTTCTAGAAGTCTTCTGATAATCACATGATCAGCAGAGACTCAACACTGCACAAAAATCAGGTACGCTTAACTGTCTCCTACACAAACAGTCCCTAACTAGGGTTTTTGTTTTTTTCAGGAGAACAAGTTTTTTTGAGACCTCAAATGGATTTCATGGACCTCCATATGTCTCAAAGTACCACCAGACAAATTTTCAAACTTCAATTTGCTCAGACGCACAGTCAGCAGCTCAAACAGTCAACAGACGACCAGTTTGACCGAAAAGTCAACAGACAGTCAAAAATGAAATTTTTTGTCAACAACCATATTTTGTCAAAAGATTCATCATTTGATCAATGGTTGATCATAATTCATCAAGAATAGATCAGAAATCAACAAAACCCTAAGTTTCAAAATTAGGGTTTTCTCCTAAAAAGTCAACTAAACTTTGACCGGCCATAACTCTCTCCTCGTTCATTTAAAAAATTCCAACCAAAGCTTGTTTTGAAGGAAATTCAATTATCTTTCAAATGCAATTGATCCCATGGTCATTGGATTTACCATTTGAAAAATATGAGCTCAGACATTACAGGTCATTTTCAAAGTCAACAAAAAGTGGTTTTTTGTCAAAGGCCATAACATCAGGATAACTTCTCCAAATGCAAAAAAAATTCCAAAGTGGCTTGTAGAGGACATCTTGAGGTTTCTAAAAAGTACAAGAACTCCTTCATATGATCAAAATTGAGGGAGATATGCCTTGTTGAAGTTGGCTATTTTTTGGGAAAATGCATGAAACCAACATTGATCAAAAATGTTTTTTTTCCAAAAGAGGCCAAGTATTCATGATCCAAACATGTTTCTAATGATATTAAAGGGCTCCCACGAGCAACTTGAGGCCCATGGCATTTTTATTTCTTTTTTAATTTAATTTTATTCCATTTAAAGTTAAATTAAAAGAGAAATGGTGCAAGATAATGATTCAAGGCTTTTGACCTTAGCATGAGCCATCAAAGTTGATCCAAACTCTGCAGCATAGAAGTACATGGCAGGCCTAGAGCAAGAGGGATGAAGAAAATCAAGCCATGGCCAAAGAATTCAAACTTTTTAATATTAAAAAAACCAAAAGTTCAAAAGCAATCAAAGCTTCTTAGCTTAAGTTTGCAGCACCAATCTTGCTTATATATTACTTAGGATACTTCAGTAAGAAGAGAGACACAAGAGCATAGCCTAGAAAATACCTTCAAAAACCCAAAAATATCAAAAACCTTGTAATTTTCGTTTTGTAATTTCTAGCTCACATCAATAAAAAACAATCATTCAAATCATCTTCTGGGATCATATAGAGTAAGATTGAGACCTTCACTAAGCCCTACAATGCCCTAAACGCATATATATATGGTTCTTCATGTTCATACATATTTGATTTTCGTTTTCATATGTATACTCAGTTTTAATAAGAACTAACCGTTTTAATGTGTTCATGAGGTAAAATATAGCAGGTCTAACGTGGAACATGTAGGGTTAGACGCCTGAAACAAGTTCCACCATTTTTAACCGAGTTGATGTTGAAAGCTTCGTATTTCATAAATCAGGAACTTTCAGGCCACGAAACCATCACCAATGGAATCGCAGCCCTCGAATTAGGGGGGTAGGGTTCCTTTTGTATGTTTATTGCTCGTATTTTTGCAGGTGGGAGGTTGAGGCTGCCGGAGAAGACGACCGAAGGTTTGACTCCGGCGTCGCTGACTTTCCTTGACTAGGTCAAGGCTGGCGTGGCAAAATAGAGCGTTCTAATTGGCTCTGTTTTAAAACTATGGCCCCACGTGAAATGTTTTAAACTAATAGATCCAGTGCTCTCAATCTCATACACCTATGATGCGCCCTATCATTTGAAACCATCAGATTTCATTAATTCAAGATCCAACGCGCCTAAATGCTCATCCTTACCATAGACCTTCCAGCCAACCACGCCAGATCATATCTTTATATATTTTCCATTTTATTTTATTTTCTTTGCAAAATTAATTTAAAATAGTCTAAAAAATCAAAAAAATATAATAAAAATATTTTTAGGTTGATAAAATAATATATTATTTTTTGACACAAAAATATTTTATTTTTCTTAATAATTGAAATATTTTGTTTAATTAATTAGGTAATATTGTTATATTTATCTTTTAATTATTTCTAACCTATCAAAAAATCAAAAAAAATATTTTCTTCTTATTAAATCAAGTTTATATATTATAGACCAATTTTGTACATATTTAAAATATTTTTCTCTTTAAGTTTAAATTATTTGTATAATTATTTGCATACTTATTGATTAATTAGCTTAATAATTTCCAAAGCAATTTCAAAAATCCCAAAAAAATTAATTTCATTTTAAAATTAATTGACACACAATTTGGACATATTTTAGACTTAATTTTTTAGGTTTAAATTTTATTTCTAATTCTTATCTTTTTAATTAAATTAATTATGCATTAATTTTAATTAAAATCAACCATTAAAAAATCCAAAAATACTTCCCTTTATCTTATTGCAATTTAAATTCATAGATAAGTGTATAGGTTGTCAAAATTCATGTAAATAGTGTAGTTTACATTTCTCGTACAATCGATGTAATAGCGTAGATTTATTTTCCGCATTTTACATTCCCACGCTTTAATTTCTGTACATATAAAACTGCGTGTATGTCAAAAATAATAACTGAAGCGCTAGATCACTAATTTCAAAGATAAAGATATCTGAAAATAAAACACAATCACACTTGCACCTCTTAGGGTAATCCCTCTGTTACTCTGTTCAAAATCAATTCTACTGTTTCAAATACAATTCAAATAAATTCTTTCTGTATCCAGTCAAAGAAAATTTTCTAAAAGAAAATAGGAAAGGACCTTATGAACTTAGGGTAGATCTCCTAATTGCTTGCTCAAATCAAACAAAACAACAAATGTTTCACATATCACTGTTTTTCAAAACAAAATTTTCAAAAAAGACAACATTTTGTATATATCCAAACAAGGATCATTACGAAGTTAAAGATCTTTTTTCAAAACATCTTTCGAAATATAAAACACTTTGTATACATCCGCACAAGGATCATTACAAAGTTAATTTACAAAGGTATTTTAAAACCACATACAAGCATTTCAAAGCAAGACAAATGATTCAAACAAGTGAGCTAAGCAATTAAGAGCCCATGGATAACCATGGATACAAAGGGGTGCTAATACCTTCCCTTTGTATAACCTACCCCCGAACCCAAAATCTCTTAAAGGTCTTTTTCTGTTTCTTTTATAAACCTTTCCTTAATTGGATAAAATAAAAGTCAGTGGCGACTCTCTGATTCACAAACTCAAAAATAAAAGAAGAGTCAGTTCGTATCTCACGAGAAAAAACCGAGGACGACAGATGGTAACCCGACCTCAAATCAATCTTACTAAACACACGAGCACCAACCAATTGATCCATCAAGTCATCTAATCTTGGAAGTGGATACTTGTTCTTGATCGTTACCTTATTCAACTGCCTGTAATCAATACAAAATCTCATACTTCCATCTTTCTTCTTTACTAACAACACTGGACCTCCCCACGGCGACACACTTGTTCTAACAAACTTCTTCTCAAGTAACTCCTCAAGTTGCTTCTTTAGTTCCGATAATTCTGATGCGGACATCCTGTACGGTGCTATAGACACAGGTCTGGTACAGGGTACAAGGTCAATAGAAAATTCAACTTCTCTCTCTGGCGGTACATCAGGAATTTTATCAGGGAAAACTTCAGGAAATTCTTGCACGACTTACAACTCATCAATTATAGCTTGATTCTCAATAGGCAACGACGCCATCAACGTGAACACTTGGACTCCTTCTTTTATTAACAGGCACAACTGTCTAGTAGATAACAAATCAACACCTTCCTCTTCAGGAGTAGAGAACCTCACCGATTATCATAACAATTAATACGAACATGGTTATACTCTAACCATTTCATACCTAAGATCATATCCAATCCTCCTAATGGCAAGCAAACAAAATCAACAACAAAGTCTCGGTCGAAAATCGACAAGGGACAATTTAAACACACGAGAGAAGTAGTCACCGATCCCTTAGTTGGCGTATCGACGACCATCTCTCCATTCATAGAAGACAACTTAAGACTCAATCTTTCAACACAATCAGTAGCGATAAAGCAATGAGTAGCACCAATATCAATAATAGTAATTAAAAGAGTGCTATTAATGAAACATTTACCTCTGATGAGTGTGTCCTCACTAGTGGTTTGAGTCCCCGACAAGGCGAAGACTTTTCCACCAGTTTGTTCCTTCTTTGGTTTCTGACACTGACTATCAATATGCCCCTCTTCACCACAGTTGAAGAAAACCATCTCCTTATGCTTGCACTCAGGCGTCGCATGTCCAAGCTGACCACAACAGAAACACCTCTTGGCTTCAGCAGTGCACATATTACTCTTATGACCAGCTTTGCCGCACTTGAAGCACACAATACCAGCAGGAGCATCTCCCCCACTAATCCTCTTGCCCTCCGTAGCTTTCTACTTACCCTTCCTAATTAGAGCATCATAAGGATTTCCACGGATTTGTTGACTCTTGCCTCGCTTCTCACTAATGACCTTATAATGAGCATTGTTGTCCTCCTCATAAATTCGGCAACTATCAACCAAATCGGCAAAGACACGAATCTTCTGGTAACTAATCGCCTTCTTGATTTCTGGGCGGAACCGTTCTCAAATTTGATGCACTTAAAAAATTCACCAGTTGGTCTATCATAATGCTGATAGAATTTAGCCAAAACTTAGCAGCATACTCAACAACCGACTTATTCCCTTGTCTCAGCTCCAGAAACTCGATTTCTTTCTTGCCACGAACATCCTCAGGAAAGTACTTCCTCAGGAACTCCCTTCGGAACACAACCCAAGTGACCTTCTCACCAGTAGCCTCCAATCTCTAACGAGTCTCTATCCACCAGTCATCCGCCTCGACTGCTAGCATATGAGTCCCATACCGAACCTTCTGATCTGGAGTACAATCCATCACACGGAAGATTCTCTCAATCTCCTTCAGCTAGGTCAATACGCCATCAGGATCATGAGTACCCTTGAAAACAGGTGGATTTTCTCTAGAAGGTAGCCAAACTGCGAGACGCACCCTTCTCACCAATGTTCGAGTGATGTTCCAAAGCCTGAGCCATAGCCACCAATGCAACAGCAATTGCAGCACCGTTCCTCCCAGCCATCTCAACTTATCTTTACATCACAAAAAATGATCAGAACAATTAACAATACTCGATTGTTAAACAACTACGACATAACACTTGGCCGGACAGACCAACCTGCTCTGATACCACTAATGTAACACCCCAAATCTACCCAACGGTTTATAATAAAAATTAGAGTGCAAAAATTCCAAACAACATGAGGTGTCACATTATAACTTTGAAACAATCCCATAAAAGCTCATTATAAAAGATACATAACACACGTGAATAGGGAGAATCGCATACAATCAATTAATATTCTAAACCAAATAAACTTTAGTAAACAATGCAGCGGAAATCACATCTCATAAACTTTATGTAATACGGTAGGAGAACTGACTTTTAAAATATGCGGATAGCAAGAGTCGCCACCGACTTTTATTTTATTCAATTGGAAAGGCAAAAAGAAAAGGAAAGACCTTTGAAAGATTTTGAGTTCGGGGGGTAGGTTATACAAAGGGAAGGTGTAAGCACCCTTTGTATCCATGGTTATCCATGGGCTCTTAATTGCTTAGCTCACTTTTTGTTTGTTTGAATTGTTTGAAAAGGAAATGTAGTGTGTGTAGAAAATATTTTGAATAAGGACTTTAACTTGTAAATAAGTGTAGCCTTTTGGAAATTATTTTGAAAAGGAGGTGTGAAAAGCATTTTGAATTTGTTGTGAGCAAGCAGTTAAAAGTTACCTACCCTAAGTTTGTCTTTCTTGTTCTTTAAGTCTTTCGTTTGAAAGGGCTATCCATACCATAAGGAGGGTAGGTAGTCTTTTCATTGGATGTGCGGGTCATTGAGGGTCATCGTTTGCCATAAGTCTATCCATACCATAAGAAAGGCAGGAAGTCTTAGGAAAGGATGAGAATAGTCATTGTTAGGCAACTAGTAAAGATAACTTAGCATTCGAAAGGACAATCATCATTTATCGAGGCAACATCGAGGGACAAGATTATTTTTAATTGTAGGCAACTCGAAGGGACTATGATCTTTTATCGAAGGGACTATGATGATTTGAAGGCAGCAGGCTAAGGTATCGCTACATCCGAGGGACTTGACTATTATAATCGAGAAGGCAGCATAAGAGGAATTACCTTAAAGGTGTGTGTGTGTGTGTGTGGACCGTCCTTTCGGGCCATACCCCTCCGTGGGTGGGATACGTGAACTGACTCTTTTTTGTCGATCGGACGCTTTCGCGTCGCTTTTGAAAAAGTTTACAGAGTCGCCACCGACCTTTTATTTTATCCAATGAAGGAAAGGTTTATAAAAGAAACAGAAAAAAGACCTTTGAGAGATTCTGGGTAAGGGGGTAGGTTATACAAAGGGAAGGTGTTAGCACCCTTTGTATCCATGGTTATCCATGGGCTCTTTAGTTTGCTTAGCTCATTTGCTTTACTTTTCAATTGATTCGGAATGCTTTACCTGTGTTTTTGAAATACCTTTGCAAATAGAATTTGTAATGATCCTTGTGCGGATATATACAAATGCTTGTTTATCTTTCGAAAGATGTTTTGAAAAGATCGTTAATTTTGTAATGATCCATGTTTGGATGTATACAAAATATTGTCTTTTGGAAAATTCGTTTTAAAAAAACAACAGTGTATTAGAATTTTGTTTGTTTTGATTTTGAGCAAGCAAACTAGGAGGTCTACCCTGAGTTAGGAGGTCTTTATCCTTGTTCCCTTTAAAAATCTATCCATTCGTCGGATATAAACAAAAGGTTCGATTTTGTACTCGAAACAGTAGAAATGTAACTTTGATTTTGAAAAGAGTGAAAAGGGGTTACCCTAGGAGGTGCAAATGTGATTGTGATTGAATTCAGATATTTATCTTTGAAGTTAATGATCTGACGGTTCAGTTTTATCTTTGACATACACGCAGTTTATATGGGTGCTGGAAATTAAAATGCGGAAATGTAAAGTGCGGAAAGTAAATCTACGCTATTACATCGATTGTGCGGGAAATGTAAACTAGCCTATTTACATGAATTTGACATCCTATACATTTATCTAGGAATTTTAAATTGCAAGAAAAATAAAAGGCATGTTTTTGTATTTTTGTGATTTATTTTAAATATAATTAATGCATTATTAATTAATTTAAAATAAAGAAAAGATGGAAATATGATTAAACCTAGCAAATAAGTTTAAAAATATGTACAAAATGTTTGTTAATTGATTTTAGAACAAAACTAATTTTTTTGGAATTTTTGAAATTTGTTTTTGGATATTTTAAGTTAATTAAAACATAATTATGCAAATAATTATACAAATAATTAAAACTTAAAGAGAAAATTATTCAAAATATGTACAAAATTAGTTTATGATATATAAACAATATTTAACACAAAGAACAATTTTTCTTTATGATTTTTTGACTAATTAAAATAATTAATAAGCAAATATACAAATACATACTAATTAATTATGAAAAATATTGAAATTTTGAAGAAAAATAAAATATTTTTGTTTCATAAAATAATATATTATTTTAGAAGTTTAAAATATTTTTTGTGGAATTTTTGGAAGTTTTTAACTATTTTTAATTAATTTATCAAAGAAACTAAAATAAAAATAGAAAATAAAATTAAAAATATAAGGATACTGATCTGGTGTGGCAATTAATGAAGGAGCATGGTGAGCTTGCATGTGTGAGGCGTTGGATTGGCTTTGAGATTGATCCAAGGGCACAGATTTGTAGGTGCATGGTATGATGGTGTACACTGAATCCAAGGGGATTCAAAGTCTTTGCAGGGGCCCACGCTGGATTGACCAGCGAATAAGATTTGAGGGAAGAGCCACCTTGGCGCGCTGAAAAGTCAGACGAACCACGCTTGGACGCGTGGTCGTCTTCAACCTCCAGAAGTGAGGTTTTCAGCTTCAAATAGCGGGGGTTTTTAACCTCCCCTATTTGGACGTTAAAATTCCAGTTTTTTAACAACCTATGAACCTGCAAAAAATACGAGTTAGCAATAGAAACAAGTGACCCAGATCCACTAATTAGAGTGTCCTGAATCCAAATATGTCATTTGTTTTAAGGTTTGAAGCTCCTAGCTATGGATACGAAGAAGATGAAGCTTAAACACTCATGGACTCGTTTTAATGGTGGAGCCTGATCCTCACGTTAGAACACTCATGCTAAGGCCCAGATCACACATATAGGTCCCCATAAGGATGTTAGGGTGGTTAGTTTGCAGTGAAATTAGTTGCATATACAAAAACGAAAATAAAACTCATATGTACATGAAGAGCTTTAAGTGCTTTATACGACTCTCATATGTCTATATTTAGAGCTCAATCTTACTCTATAATGTTTAAGGAGATGATTAGAAGTGTTTATTGGTATTGATATTGATTGGAAATTTGAATTTGAAAATTACAAAGTATATGCAAATTTTGAGAATTTTTGTGATATTTCTTGCTATACTCTTGCCCTATTTCGTGTGTCCCTTCTTTTGCTGAAGTATGATGCTTCTTTTATAGCCCAAAGTTGCTTGGAACTCAAGCTAAGAAGCTTTGTTGTCTTTGTTGAAAGTTTGATTTTTAAAATATTAAAAATCTTTGAATTGTTGACCAAGCTTGACTCCATTCAATGCTCTTGTCTTGCTCTTCAATTCTTGCAGAAAAAATGAAGATTCCTTGAAGTGAGTCATACTTGGAGGCCAAGCAACCATTATCCATGCATTTTCCTTTTAATTTTAATCTTAAAGTAAGATAAAATTATGCAAAAAATGGCCAATAAAGATGTGGGCTTTGTCTTGGTCGTGGGAGGCCCATAGTAACATGGCAAAGATGTTTGGACCATAAAAACTTGGACTCATTTGGAAAAAAAACATTTTTGAGCAATGTTGATTTCATGCATTTTCCCAAAATTTAGCCAACTTCAACAAGGTGTAAATCCTTCAATTTTTGTCATATGAAGGAGATCTTGCACTTTTTGGAAACCTCAAAGAGTCCTCTAACCAATGTCTTTGGTCTCATATCAAAATGATTTTTGGTTCTCCTTGTGTGTCCATTTGAAGAAAGTGTCTTTTTGTTGACTTTGAAAATGACCTGTAATGTCTTTGGCCATATTTTTCAAATGGTGAATGCTATGACCATGGGATCAATTGCATTTGAAAGATAATTGAATTTCCTTCCCAATGAGCTTTGGTTGGCATTTTTTGGATGAAGGATGAGAGAGTTATGATCAGTCAAAGTTGAGTTGACTTTTCAGGCAAAAACCCTAATTTTGAATCTTAGGGTTTTGTTGATTTTTGATCTTTCCTTGATGAATTGTGATCATCCAATGATCAAATGTTGAATCCTTTGACAAAATATGGACTTTGACAAAAAATTTCATTTTTGACTGTCAGTTGACTTTTCTGGTCAAACGGGTCGTCTGTTGACTGTTTGAGCTGCTGATGGTGCGTCTGAGTGAATTGAAGTTTGAAAATTTGTATGATGGTACTTTGAGATGTATGGATGTATATGAAATCCATTTGAGCTCTCAAAACTTGTTGCTCCTGTTAAAACAAGAAAAACCCTGATTAGGGACTGTCTGTATAGGAGGCAGTTAAGCGTACCTGATTTTTGTGCAGTGTTGAGTTTCTGCTAATCGCGTGATATTCAGAAGACTTCTAACACAAAAATCTTGGAAATTTGAATTGTGAAAGATTGATTTGATTGATGATACAAAACACCCTGAATTGTACTGCCAGCAGTTTGGCTGTCAACTGACTGTCCCGGTATTGAAACAGCAGTTAAAAGTGAAAAATCAACAGTCAAAGTTAATTTTCTTTTTTGTTGTTTTTTGTTTTTGTTTTTGTTTTATGTGAAAAATGAAAGTTTATTTACATGACTTGTTAAAAAACATAGACATAATAAATAACTAATATACTGTTACCAGTACAGTCTGAGTTTCCTGATTCTGCGCCTGCAAAAAGATTTTAACTCTGTACCAATTGTGTCAGTACTATTTATCTGTAAATAAATAAATAGCATGTGTGAAGTAATAAACAGTATTTGGCGTTTGCGTAAGAATAAATTCAACTGCAAGCCAAAATACTGTAAGAAAAATTCTGAAAACTAAGTATTTCATATGTCAGGATATTTGTTGAAATAAAAATCCATGATTATATGAGACCCTTAATTTTCAGATTGGAGTTTTCTTGAAAAATATGTGGGCAAATTTTGGGGTATAACAGTTGCCCCTATTCAATCTTCTTAAACCTGAAGAGATTGTCTGAAATCTGAAGGTAGAAGATGATTGAATATTTAGATGCCCTGAAAATTTGCACTTACCTTGATCAGAAGAGATGTTGGAAGTTGCATTTGAATGTCGTCTGCGAAATGTTGTTGGCAGATTGAAACATTACCTGAGATGGGCTTTCAGATGCCACCTGGTAAATGGGTTGAGGGTTTGTTCATCAGAATGAATCCATTGATTATATCTTGATGAAGGATTTGAAAGTCTTTGTGTTGACTGTTTCGGAACCGTCCAAGGTTACCGCTTTAAGTCTTGGAAGATAATCGTTACGGAACTTGTCCAAAGTTTTTTAGATTTTGGAAGTTGATCATTGTGGAACCGTCTGAGGTATCGCTTTAGATCTGCAACGTTAAATCGTTCTGGAACCGTCTGAGGTATCGCTGTGGATCTGCAATGTTAAATCGTTCTGGAACCGTCTGAGGTATCGCTGTGGATCTGCAATGTTAGATCGTTTTGGAACCGTCTGAGGTATCGCTTTAGATCCGCAATGTTAGATCGTTTTTGGAACCGTCTGAGGTATCGCTTTAGATCCGCAATGTTAGATCGTTTTGGAACCGTCTGAGGTATCGCTTTAGATCTGTAACGTTAGATCGTTTTGGAACCGTCTGAGGTATCGCTTTGATCTGTGATGCTAGATCGTTTTGGAACCGTCTGAGGTATCGCTTTGATCTGTGATGCTTGTTTTTGAGTTGGTAAGTGATCAGAATGAATCTTCGGCTTGATTATATCTGAGAGAATCGTTCATGGAATTCAGGTGAACACGGCATGTGATTGAGAACATCTTTGTTGAAGATATCTGCCTACCTGAAAAATCAAGTTAGTGATATGCAATGTTTATGATGCATGTAAATGTGAGATATTCCCTGAGAAATATGCATGTTATGTTGTGTATGAATATGCGCATGATGCATGATGTATGATGTATGATGTATGAATATGTGAATGTGAATATGTGAATGTGATGTCAAGCTTCTAATTGGAAAAATAAATTCCCACTAGTCAGCTGGACATGAATGTATTGTGATCGTTGATGATCTTTTGTCTTGCTTGAGTACCCTCGTCTGGGGAAATTCTTTGAGAACCCGGGTATCCCGTTGAAGGATCTTTGACTACTGCTTGGGGAACCAAAGGTAACTGGAAGTTCTGATGCCCTTTCAAATGGGAATGAGGAAGATGCATAATCCTCCGATGCACTATCTGACCAAGTCCGGGTGCGGGGATCACACCTTCTGAAAATAGTAATCTGGAACAACCCTGCTGGGGAATAAGACTTCTTTTGAAGAAAAAATTTTTTTTTGAGGAATTTGCTGAGAAATGTGTTTCTCTTGGTGATTTCCTTCTGATGGAATGATGTCCAGATGATCGGAACATTTCCTGAATGCCATTCCTGTTTTTCCTGGTAAACATCAATCATATTCAAATGCACATGGTCATTCAAAATTATCATTGGGACGCTTACGTATTTAAAACAGAAAAAGTGAAAATAGTGATTTTTTGAAAGAGCTGCATTGAAAAGAGCCATGATAGGCGGGTTAGCACAGGGAGACAACAATCCTAGAAGTAGGACACTGTCAGAAAGTTTTTGAAAAATATTTATGAAGATAAATAGCTATGTGAAAATGATCCAGTCAAGTTTCAACTCTGCTATTGCCAATCTGTCTTCGAGCATCTCATCCCTCACTTGTTGGAAGAAAGTGATTAGACTGATCGGTGTCTTTGAGGTGTTGAATCTTGATGGTGAGTAGGCAGCTGAACGGAACACAGTTGTATGCTTCATTCCCTAACTTTTGCCTAGGCTGCCCTTTCAGGTTTTCAGCCTACCGGGATAGTATTTGTTTAGTCTCTAATTTTTGCCTGGACCGCCCTTTCGGGTTTTCAATCCACCGAGACGCTCATTTTTGCCTAAGTTGCCCTTTCAGGTTTTCAACTTAGCGAGCTGTTTTTTTTTCTTTTTTAAGAGAAGTATTTTTTGACTATGTCAGCATTCACAGGGTGTGGGAAATCCTCGCCATCCATGGTGGTAAGCAACATGGCACCGCCGGAGAATATTTTCTTGATTATGAATGGTCCCTCGTAGGTGGGAGTCCATTTGCCTCTGGGATCACCTTGTGGTAAGATGATGCGTTTGACAACCAAGCCACCAGTTTGGTATGCTTGACTTTTGACTTTTTTGTTGAAGGCTTTGATCATACGCTTTTGGTATAGCTGACCATGACAAATGGCTGCGAGCCTTTTCTCATCAATCAAGTTTATCTGGTCCAACCGTGTTTGAATCCAATCGTCTTCGTCTAGATTGGCTTCTTTCATAATCCTTAGGGAAGGAATCTGAATTTCAATTGGCAGAACTGCCTCCATGCCATAGACTAAGGAGAATGGAGTTGCCCCTGTTGAGGTACGCGCAGATGTGCGATAACCATGAAGAGCAAAAGGTAACATCTCATGCCAGTCTTTGTAGGTTACTGTCATTTTCTGTATGATTTTCTTGATGTTCTTGTTGGCAGCTTCCACCGCGCCGTTCATCTTTGGTCGATATGGAGAAGAATTATGATGTTTGATCTTGAACTGTGTGCAAAGTTCAGTAATCATTCTGTTGTTTAGATTTGTGCCATTGTCAGTGATAATCCGTTCAGGGATGCCATACCGACAAATGAGATTGCATTTGATGAACCGGGCTACCACATTCTTGGTAACAGAAGCAAATGAAGCTGCTTCTACCCACTTTGTGAAGTAGTCAATAGCGACCAGGATAAAGTGATGTCCGTTGGAGGCAGTAGGTTTGATTTCTCCAATCATATCAATACCCCACATTGCAAAAGGCCAAGGAGCCGTCAGGACGCTTAATGGAACTGGAGGTACATGCACTTTGTCGGCATATATCTGGCATTTGTGACAAGTTTTGGAATGATGATGGCAATCTGTCTCCATGGTAGACCAGTAGTAACCTGCTCTCAAGATCTTTTTAGCCATTGTATGTCCGTTGGAATGAGTACCGAAGGTACCATTGTGTATGTCTTCCATGATTTGTTCTGCTTCCTTCTTGTTTACGCAACGAAGTAAAGTCGAGTCATGGTTGCGCTTGTACAAAGTTCCATTGCTTAGGAAGAATTTGGAGGCAAATCTCCTTAGAAACTTTCTGTCGTTAATAGATGCCCCTTCAGGGTACTCCTGGGTTTCGAGATACCTTTGTATTTCATGGAACCATGATTTGTCTTCCATTTGTTTGGTATCGATCTCATTGCAATAGGCTGGTTCGTCTTGCCTGTAAATGGTGATCATAGGAGCTTCGTCGTCCCAATTGACTTTGAACATGGATGACATGGTAGCTAAGGCATCAGCTAGTTGATTTTCTTCGCGTGGGATGTGTTCGAAAGTGATCTCCTCGAAGTAAGGAATCAAACTCAACACATGTTCTTTGTATGGAATTAGATTTGGGTGCTTTGTGTCCCATTCCCCTTTGACTTGGTAGATTACCAAGGCCGAGTCTCCGTAGACTTCAAGGAATTTGATTTTTAGATCAATTGCAGCTTTGAGACCCAGAATGCATGCTTCGTATTCGGCTATATTGTTGGTGCAATTGAAACACAATCTGGCGGTGAAGGGTGTATGACCTCCTGTGGGGGAAATGATCACAGCTCCGATGCCATTGCCGAGCGCATTAGAAGCTCCGTCAAAAACCATAGTCCATCGGGATCCTGGTTGTTTGTAGTCATTGACTAGCATAATGTCTTCGTCTGGGAAGTCAAAGTTCAATGCCTGATAATCATCTACTGCTTGATGAGCTAAATGATCAGCTACCACACTTCCTTTGATTGCTTTTTGCGAAGTGTATTGAATGTCATATTCTGTTAGGATCATTTGCCATCTTGCAATCCTTCCAGAGAGAGCAGGTTTTTCGAACACGTATTTGATTGGATCCATCTTGGAGATCAGGAAAGTGGTGTGATTTAGCATATACTGTCTTAGTCGGCGAGCCGCCCATGCTAAGGCACAGCAAGTTTTTTCGAGTAGTGAGTATCTTGTTTCACAATCGGTAAACTTTTTGCTAAGATAGTAGATTGCGTGCTCCTTTCGGCCGGATTCGTCATGTTGTCCTAGCACACATCCCATTGAGTCTTCTAACACAGTTAGGTACATTATCAGAGGTCTGCCTTCCACAGGTGGCCACAAGATTGGAGGTTTTTGGAGATATTCTTTGACTTTGTCAAAGGCTAACTGGCATTTGTCATTCCACCTTTCCACTTGATCTTTCTTCAACAGTTTGAAGATCGGCACACAAGTAGTAGTCATGTGGGCAATGAATCGGGCGATGTAATTTAGACGTCCCAAGAATCCTCTGACTTGTTTCTCGGTACGAGGTATAGGCATTTCTTGAATGGCTTTAACCTTGGCGGGATCAACCTCAATACCTTTGCTGCTGATTATGAAACCTAAGAGTTTGCCGGATCTTACTCCAAAGGTACACTTATTCGGGTTCAGTCGCAATCTGTATTTCTTGAGTCTGTCAAACAGCTTGTGTAAATGACTCAAATGTTCTTCTTCGGTGTTGGATTTTGCGATCATGTCATCGACATACACCTCTATTTCCTGATGAATCATATCATGAAATAGTGTTACCATTGCTCGTTGGTAGGTAGCTCCAGCATTTTTTAGACCAAAGGGCATTACTTTGTAACAAAAGGTTCCCCAGGGAGTTGTGAAGGTTGTTTTTTCCATGTCTTCGGGTGCCATCTTGATTTGATTGTACCCTGAGAATCCGTCCATAAAGGAGAATACCTTGCATTGTGCGGTATTGTCAACTAGTACATCGATGTGCGGTAAAGGGAAATCATCTTTAGGGCTTGCCCGGTTCAGATCTCTGTAGTCTACACACATTCTGACTTTCCCGTCTTTTTTGGGTACAGGCACGATGTTAGCTATCCAAGGAGGATAACTTACAACTTTTAGGAATCCGGCATTGAATTGTTTTTCAACCTCGTCTTTGATCTTTTTTGACATATCAGGCTTACTCCTTCGCAGTCTCTGTTTGACCGGAGTGCTTCCTTCTTTGATTGGCAGGCGATGAACTACAATATCCGTGTCAAGGCCAGGCATATCTTGATAAGACCAGGCGAATATCTCGGCGTAGTCTTGCAACAATTGAATCAGTCTTTGCTTGACACTGTTTTCTAAGTCAGCCCCAATTCTGACCTCTTTCTTTTCTTCGTCACTGCCCAAGTTGATGACCTCAATCGGCTCCTCATGAGGCTGTATGGCTTTTTCTTCTTGTTCTAGAAGTCTTGCAATTTCTCTTGGCACTTCACAATCTTCCTCACTTTCGTCCTCAGTTTGGTAGATCGGATTTTCAAAGTCATGACGGGCAATAGCAGAATCGTTGTTGACTGGATCCAGAGTGTATGTGAATCTGCAAGTTAATTATGTGAGTATGTGGGAAGAAAAAACATAGCTATTTGAAAGCGAAGAAAGAAGGAAAAAGGATCACAAAATTTAAATATGCAAGCGTCCCATGATTTTATTGAATGCACATGATCATGATATGATAAGCCCTTATAGAAGGACCGGTGTGCTAAGGCACACGGCTTTTCAAGCTCATGGTTCGATTGTTCAGGAACCACTTTTATCTTTGCACATTATACACAAAGAAAACAGGAAATGGCATTTACTCCTGGTCAAAGGAGATCACATCCTCAGCTTCCCAGTTGTTCAATCCACTGTTGTGAGCAGGGGGTACCCAGCTGTTCCAGTTGCAGTTGTCTTTTTCATCTTCCACAACATTGATTTCATTAGTGGGAAAATGAGCAGGTGATCCTTCGGGATAAGTGATATACTCTGCTGGATACGAGAGCCCAGGCTGAGATATCTCTGTTGGCTGAGCGAGATGCTCGATAAGGCCGTCCCATGCAGTCGGGATGATATTTTGAATAGAGACTTGTGCATCCTGATAAGGAGTGTACTGTGACAGAAAATAACCTTCGTTGTTTGGCATCTTCCTGGCTTCTTCAAGAGCGAAGTTGTCGTCGTACTGTTCGTCCCATCCAGTCGGGACAATGTCTTTGATGGGAGTTGAAAAGCTCGGAGGAGCGGAATATTTCACCATATAGTCGTATTTGCCGCTGGGTTCTCCTAGCGTGTCCCATACTTCTTTGGGTGGATTTTGATATTGCTGAGTGACGGGACTTGTGATACTTCCGTCATTTTGATTACCCTCTTCTGTTGGATTTAGATCTTCCAGAGCAATGTAAGAATTCTGAGGTGTGATATACTGGTAGTTGTAACCGTCATTTGGTCCTCCCACAGCATCCCACATTCCCATGGTAATGGGTGGAATTTCGTCTGGATATGGCTGAATGATGTGGTTCAAGTATGTCCCTTCATCATCAATGGCGTTTACTTCTTGGCTGGCGAAGTGTGATATTAACCCTTCAGAGCGAGGATTTTGATCATTCTTTTGATTTTCACCATTATAGCCCAGACCTAGCTTGTCGGACTTGTAGGGTATATCAGGGAGTTGTCCCCATACTGTGCGATCACCCTGTTCAATCATGGCTTTGGCATCTTTGAGAGAAGCCATAGTTGTAGCTGGAGTAGCAGGAATATGCTTGGTGGTAGAGATATCTGGAGATACAACCTCAAAAGCTTGATACGGAGTTTCGATGGATTCGCCCTCCATCTCAACATACTTGTCGTTGCTCAAGTGACTGACCATATATTCTTCTTCGCCATAGACTGTGACAACCTTTCCTTTTACTGGGTATTTTAACTTCTGATGCAGGGTAGAAGTTACAGCGTTTGCCCCATGTATCCAAGGGCGTCCTAGTAAACAGGAGTATGTTGGAAGAACGTCTATTACGGAAAAGATAACATCGAAAGTTTGAGAGCCCACTCTGATTGGGAGCTTAACTTCTCCGTACACCGTTCTTGTTGACCCATCGAAGGCTCTTACAACCACATCACTTGGTTGTAGCACAACTCCTTTGAAGTCAAGTTTTTCCAGTATTACCTTTGGTAACACGTTTAGAGAGGAACCATTGTCTATTAGCACATGAGACAGAGTGGTGCCGTTGCATTCGATAGAGATGTGCAGGGCCTTGTTGTGATTTCTTCCAGCAGGAGTTAGATCCACATCAGAGAAACCAAGACCATTGGGCACTGTAAGACTGGCGACACAATTCTCAAATTGGTCGATTGGGATTTCTTGAGGCACATGCGCAGCTTGAAGGAACTTCATTAGAGCTTTAGCATGAGCTTCTGAATATTTTAGCAGAGATAACATTGAGATTTTTGAAGCAGTATGCCCCAGTTGTTCGACAATATTGTAATCACTTTTGCAGATGATTTTCAATATTTCGTCCATCTCTTGCTTTGATGGATCCTCAGCAGTGATCTCTACCGGATTTTGAACTGGTTCGATCAGTGGCTCTTTGCCTCGAGTGTTGATATCTGGAATAGGAATTGGAACCTGGATTGGACTAGCAGCAATATTTGGAGAAATTTCTGGTGAAAAGATTCTTCCACTTCTCGTGATCTTGCTAGTGCCTGCAATGTTACTTACAGCTGAAGTAGTTAGTGTTGCGTCCTCTTTAGTCGAGGGATCCTGCTTAACTCCATGAATGTAAACATTAGTGTCATATCCCCATGGGACAGCTTTGTCTGAGGAGTATGGAAATGGAGTTGGTCTAGCAATGACTACTGATGCCACTTTGAGTGTAGCAGAAAGTTTGAATGGAGCCTTGGTAGAGATTTTGAATGGTAAGCTGGAGATCACTGAGACGTCTTCCATTCTTATCCCGTTGGTAAAGACTTCGCACAGCACGTCCATTGAAGGGAGCCTCTCAAACATAATGATACGGCGATCCATCCATTTTTGAATTCCCATCCTCAGATTTTCACAACCATTGGGCAGGCAAGAGCAGTAAAAGCAGTCGGGGTCACACCCTGGAAAGTAACCAGCTCGGATTAGCTTTCCTTTGACTTCGCAGAGTGGAGTTGATAATTCATTCACATCATAGATGCAAACAGTGTCCAGGATAGCGTTGACAGTTTTGTCATGCTTTGGCATAGGTGCTGTGATGACATTTGGAGTTTCTGGAGGATCGAACTCAATTTCTCCAGCATCTATCATGTCTTGGATTTTATTTTTCAGGGCCCAGCAGTGATCTGCGTCATGTCCTGGACAGTTTGAGTGATAGGCACATGTCGCATCAGGGCGATAATTCGGAGAGGAAGTGTTGACATTCCTTGGAGGACCTCTTAAGGTGATCAGATCTGCTTTTAGCAAGTGCTGCAATGCCTGAGAGATTGACATGTTGATTTTAGTGAAATTTCTTCTCGGTGCATCTGGTCGATGCGTATATTTTGGCTGTTGATCTTTTTGAGGTGCAGATGCGGAGATCAGAACTGCCCCTACAGATTGATGCTGCTCACTTTTGTGACTTTTCTGAATTTGTGTTGCATTGACCTCATTTCTCCCACTGATGGGCCTTTTTGTAGTACCAGAGGTGGAACCTATTTGAATTTTTCCATTTCGAATGCCACTTTCGACACGTTCTCCGGTCAGTATTAGGTCAGTGAAACCTGATGATGAACTTCCCAGCAAATGGCTATAGAATGGGCCAGTTAAAGTGCCCATGAACATGTCGACTAGTTCGCGATCAGATAAAGGTGGTTGAACCCTTCCAGCCATATCTCTCCACTTTTGTGCATATCCTTTGAAACTTTCTTTTGGTCCCATAGACATGCCCCTTAGTTGAGTACGGGTTGGTGCAAGATCAGCATTGTATTGGTACTGTTTGTAAAAAGCAGAAGCTAATTCTTCCCAAGTATGAACCTTGGTATTTTCCAGCTGGTAGTACCATTCGAGTTGTGTACCCGACAGACTTTCTTGGAAGAAGTGAATCCACAATTTGTTATCTGTTGTATGAGGTTGTATCTTCCTCACATAGGATCTCAGATGTAGTTTCGGGCAAGAAACTCCATCATATTTTGCAAAGACCGGAACTTTGAATTTTGGAGGGATAACAACATCCGAGATGAGCCCCAGATCATTGAAATCTAAGCCAGGTATTTTTTGTATCTCCATAGCTTTCATACGGTCTTCCAGCTGTTGGTATTTTTCAATATCCGGTTCGTCCCCAGAATGATCATTTTCTTCATTTGAAGAGAGAGAGGGTTTAGCAGAACCCTGGTTGCTTTGATTGTCTTCTTGTTCATCATCACCGACTGTTTCAGGGATCGCTGGCTTTGTGAACTTTTTGACTGGAATTTTGATCTTTCTTCTCAGGTGACTCACACCTACAGATCCTTTGGGCTTCTTTTTCTTCTTGATTATCAGGGCTTTCAGTTCTTGCTGCCCCTTTGCCAGTTCCAGAATTGCCACTTGAACTTGGGCATTCTGTGCTTCGAGATTCTTGATGCTCATTTCGGATTCCATCTCTTCTGACTGAAATAAACAGCGAGAAGATGAGAAATCCGTCATGTGAACCCGTTATGAAATGTGTATGACTGGATGCCATGTGTATGCAATGTATGAAGTGTATATGCAATGTATATGAATGCAATGTATGAAATGTATATGCAATGCATGAAGTGAAATGTGTGTGCAATGTTTCAAGGATCTTAGAGTTTAGATTTGTTAAAGAAGAAACAAACGTTAGTTAATCAATTTATTTCTCTTTTTCTTCTTTTTTTTTTTTGCTTCTTTTTTCTTTGCCTCATTTGGGCTTACAAGACAGAAATAAAATGGAATGATCCTTCAAGTCTCCCGTGAACGCTTTCTCTTTGCCCCCAGGAATGTGTTGATCTGTTGCTCTTCTTGAAGCTGTCCGGTGAGCTCCAATATCCTTCTCTCATAGTCTTGACAGTATAATTTGAAGGTGTCTCTTTCCTCTTTGAGTTGAACCCAAGATTTTTGCAACTCTTCTAGGTCAGTTGGCATGTCCGGGTGTAAAATAACTTGAGGTTCGTATCCTTCGACCTCTGGCTCAATAGTCACAGGTAGAACAGCAGGATATGGCATAAGGAGTTTCTGAGCATGAGTGCGGACCCATCTGAGGTAGGGTTCCATAGGAATAGAATTCCATTGCCCCAGAGTTTTGCTTTCTATTCTATAGACACTGTCCCAAGCCTGTATGAATCTTCGTCGGTGTCTGTGAGAATCATTCTCGTAATCAAACACAATGCCACGGATAATCATGTCATGAGGACCGTTGCTTCTTGCATATCCGAATTGGCGTAGAGCTAAAGAGGGATTGTAAGTGATACCTCCTTTAATGCCAAGGAGTGGCACATTAGGGTATTCTCCACAATGATCAATGATAGTAATGTCTCTTTGAAAGAAGTTGTTCCATCGGATATCTGAATGAGATAAAGACATGATTCTGTAAGACCATTGTGCTCTTTGTTCATTTCTCAGTACTGATCGGGGAAGATGACATGTAAACCACCTAGCCAGCAGTGGTATACAGCACATGAGAGTTCCTCGCTTCTTCGTGGTACGAGTGTGTAGAGAATGTAGAATGTCTCCCAGCAATGTTGGTACCGGGTTACGGATTAGGAAAAGGTTGATGATGTGTATACTTATGAACTGGTCGGGATTTGGGAATAAAACCAACCCATAGATCAAAAGGGCCATAACTTCCTCAAAAGCTGGATAACTTTTGTTTTCTAGCAGTAGTCGAGCCTTTTCCAGTAAGAATTTGGCAAGCAAACCCTCAACTCCACTCTTTGTTTCCCAATTGGATTTGATTTCTGACTTTTGCAGATGTAAAGCAGCAGCAATGACTTCAGGTTTTGGTTTTCTTTCTAAACCAGTGAAAGGTAATTGATCTCGGATTGGTAATCCAATTAATTCAGAGAATTCTTCCAAAGTGGGTACCAACTGGTAATCAGGAAATGTGAAGCAATGATGTTCAGGGTCGAAGAACTGGAACAGGACCCGTATCATGTCTTCTTCAAATTTTGAGGTAACCAAATGGAGTAGGTGACCATGCTTTTCAGTGAATTGAACATTCCTGGGGAATTCTGACACCAAGTCTTTTAGCTCAGACGGTATCGTTGAGATGTTGATTCGGATGTAATCTTTGGTGGCGGGAGCCATTACCTGCAAAAACAAAGGTAAACTCTTTGATCCTTGAAGTGTTTGGTGCAAAAATGATATGCTTATGATGCAAACATGTGGCACACAAAAACAAATCAAACAATAGCCTTAGGTTTAAAGGCTTGCATGGAGTTGATAGGTGATACCCTCCCCACTGAAGTTGAGTTGGTTAAAACCTGTCCTAGAATTGGATTCGGGTTCTATGATCCTTGGAAGTAACATCTCAATACGGCGCTCGAGCGGCCGATCAAAATATTCCTCGAGGATAACTAACTTCGATCAATTTCAAAGCTAGCCACTTAAAAGGCCACAAGTCAAGTTCAACTAAAAGGTTCTAAGACAAATTAGTGTTTAATGACACTTCGGAAGCCTAATATACTCCTTGATCGTTTTCAAGGGACATCAGTATAAACCAAAGTATCACACTAACGATGACTACCAGATCAACCGTATCGGTACATGCCGTACAGTTTCCTTGGTCTAATGTCATATACTTAAGGTATCTCGAGATTCGGGTTAGAATCTTTCACACAAGCAAAATACCCAAGCAAACCTTTGAAAGATAAAGCAATCAAATCAATCAATTGAAAACATCGACCTATTCTCTTAAGGTAACCCCTTTTGAAAACATTTTGTTTTTTGAAAGTATCTCCCCAGCAGAGTCGCCAGTTCTGTGGACCGTCCTTTCGGGCCATACCCCTCCGTGGGTGGGATACGTGAACTGACTCTTTTTTGTCGATCGGACGCTTTCGCGTCGCTTTTGAAAAAGTTTACAGAGTCGCCACCGACCTTTTATTTTATCCAATGAAGGAAAGGTTTATAAAAGAAACAGAAAAAAGACCTTTGAGAGATTCTGGGTAAGGGGGTAGGTTATACAAAGGGAAGGTGTTAGCACCCTTTGTATCCATGGTTATCCATGGGCTCTTTAGTTTGCTTAGCTCATTTGCTTTACTTTTCAATTGATTCGGAATGCTTTACCTGTGTTTTTGAAATACCTTTGCAAATAGAATTTGTAATGATCCTTGTGCGGATATATACAAATGCTTGTTTATCTTTCGAAAGATGTTTTGAAAAGATCGTTAATTTTGTAATGATCCATGTTTGGATGTATACAAAATATTGTCTTTTGGAAAATTCGTTTTAAAAAAACAACAGTGTATTAGAATTTTGTTTGTTTTGATTTTGAGCAAGCAAACTAGGAGGTCTACCCTGAGTTAGGAGGTCTTTATCCTTGTTCCCTTTAAAAATCTATCCATTCGTCGGATATAAACAAAAGGTTCGATTTTGTACTCGAAACAGTAGAAATGTAACTTTGATTTTGAAAAGAGTGAAAAGGGGTTACCCTAGGAGGTGCAAATGTGATTGTGATTGAATTCAGATATTTATCTTTGAAGTTAATGATCTGACGGTTCAGTTTTATCTTTGACATACACGCAGTTTATATGGGTGCTGGAAATTAAAATGCGGAAATGTAAAGTGCGGAAAGTAAATCTACGCTATTACATCGATTGTGCGGGAAATGTAAACTAGCCTATTTACATGAATTTGACATCCTATACATTTATCTAGGAATTTTAAATTGCAAGAAAAATAAAAGGCATGTTTTTGTATTTTTGTGATTTATTTTAAATATAATTAATGCATTATTAATTAATTTAAAATAAAGAAAAGATGGAAATATGATTAAACCTAGCAAATAAGTTTAAAAATATGTACAAAATGTTTGTTAATTGATTTTAGAACAAAACTAATTTTTTTGGAATTTTTGAAATTTGTTTTTGGATATTTTAAGTTAATTAAAACATAATTATGCAAATAATTATACAAATAATTAAAACTTAAAGAGAAAATTATTCAAAATATGTACAAAATTAGTTTATGATATATAAACAATATTTAACACAAAGAACAATTTTTCTTTATGATTTTTTGACTAATTAAAATAATTAATAAGCAAATATACAAATACATACTAATTAATTATGAAAAATATTGAAATTTTGAAGAAAAATAAAATATTTTTGTTTCATAAAATAATATATTATTTTAGAAGTTTAAAATATTTTTTGTGGAATTTTTGGAAGTTTTTAACTATTTTTAATTAATTTATCAAAGAAACTAAAATAAAAATAGAAAATAAAATTAAAAATATAAGGATACTGATCTGGTGTGGCAATTAATGAAGGAGCATGGTGAGCTTGCATGTGTGAGGCGTTGGATTGGCTTTGAGATTGATCCAAGGGCACAGATTTGTAGGTGCATGGTATGATGGTGTACACTGAATCCAAGGGGATTCAAAGTCTTTGCAGGGGCCCACGCTGGATTGACCAGCGAATAAGATTTGAGGGAAGAGCCACCTTGGCACGCTGAAAAGTCAGACGAACCACGCTTGGACGCGTGGTCGTCTTCAACCTCCAGAAGTGAGGTTTTCAGCTTCAAATAGCGGGGGTTTTTAACCTCCCCTATTTGGACGTTAAAATTCCAGTTTTTTAACAACCTATGAACCTGCAAAAAATACGAGTTAGCAATAGAAACAAGTGACCCAGATCCACTAATTAGAGTGTCCTGAATCCAAATATGTCATTTGTTTTAAGGTTTGAAGCTCCTAGCTATGGATACGAAGAAGATGAAGCTTAAACACTCATGGACTCGTTTTAATGGTGGAGCCTGATCCTCACGTTAGAACACTCATGCTAAGGCCCAGATCACACATATAGGTCCCCATAAGGATGTTAGGGTGGTTAGTTTGCAGTGAAATTAGTTGCATATACAAAAACGAAAATAAAACTCATATGTACATGAAGAGCTTTAAGTGCTTTATACGACTCTCATATGTCTATATTTAGAGCTCAATCTTACTCTATAATGTTTAAGGAGATGATTAGAAGTGTTTATTGGTATTGATATTGATTGGAAATTTGAATTTGAAAATTACAAAGTATATGCAAATTTTGAGAATTTTTGTGATATTTCTTGCTATACTCTTGCCCTATTTCGTGTGTCCCTTCTTTTGCTGAAGTATGATGCTTCTTTTATAGCCCAAAGTTGCTTGGAACTCAAGCTAAGAAGCTTTGTTGTCTTTGTTGAAAGTTTGATTTTTAAAATATTAAAAATCTTTGAATTGTTGACCAAGCTTGACTCCATTCAATGCTCTTGTCTTGCTCTTCAATTCTTGCAGAAAAAATGAAGATTCCTTGAAGTGAGTCATACTTGGAGGCCAAGCAACCATTATCCATGCATTTTCCTTTTAATTTTAATCTTAAAGTAAGATAAAATTATGCAAAAAATGGCCAATAAAGATGTGGGCTTTGTCTTGGTCGTGGGAGGCCCATAGTAACATGGCAAAGATGTTTGGACCATAAAAACTTGGACTCATTTGGAAAAAAAACATTTTTGAGCAATGTTGATTTCATGCATTTTCCCAAAATTTAGCCAACTTCAACAAGGTGTAAATCCTTCAATTTTTGTCATATGAAGGAGATCTTGCACTTTTTGGAAACCTCAAAGAGTCCTCTAACCAATGTCTTTGGTCTCATATCAAAATGATTTTTGGTTCTCCTTGTGTGTCCATTTGAAGAAAGTGTCTTTTTGTTGACTTTGAAAATGACCTGTAATGTCTTTGGCCATATTTTTCAAATGGTGAATGCTATGACCATGGGATCAATTGCATTTGAAAGATAATTGAATTTCCTTCCCAATGAGCTTTGGTTGGCATTTTTTGGATGAAGGATGAGAGAGTTATGATCAGTCAAAGTTGAGTTGACTTTTCAGGCAAAAACCCTAATTTTGAATCTTAGGGTTTTGTTGATTTTTGATCTTTCCTTGATGAATTGTGATCATCCAATGATCAAATGTTGAATCCTTTGACAAAATATGGACTTTGACAAAAAATTTCATTTTTGACTGTCAGTTGACTTTTCTGGTCAAACGGGTCGTCTGTTGACTGTTTGAGCTGCTGATGGTGCGTCTGAGTGAATTGAAGTTTGAAAATTTGTATGATGGTACTTTGAGATGTATGGATGTATATGAAATCCATTTGAGCTCTCAAAACTTGTTGCTCCTGTTAAAACAAGAAAAACCCTGATTAGGGACTGTCTGTATAGGAGGCAGTTAAGCGTACCTGATTTTTGTGCAGTGTTGAGTTTCTGCTAATCGCGTGATATTCAGAAGACTTCTAACACAAAAATCTTGGAAATTTGAATTGTGAAAGATTGATTTGATTGATGATACAAAACACCGTGAATTGTACTGCCAGCAGTTTGGCTGTCAACTGACTGTCCCGGTATTGAAACAGCAGTTAAAAGTGAAAAATCAACAGTCAAAGTTAATTTTCTTTTTTGTTGTTTTTTGTTTTTGTTTTTGTTTTATGTGAAAAATGAAAGTTTATTTACATGACTTGTTAAAAAACATAGACATAATAAATAACTAATATACTGTTACCAGTACAGTCTGAGTTTCCTGATTCTGCGCCTGCAAAAAGATTTTAACTCTGTACCAATTGTGTCAGTACTATTTATCTGTAAATAAATAAATAGCATGTGTGAAGTAATAAACAGTATTTGGCGTTTGCGTAAGAATAAATTCAACTGCAAGCCAAAATACTGTAAGAAAAATTCTGAAAACTAAGTATTTCATATGTCAGGATATTTGTTGAAATAAAAATCCATGATTATATGAGACCCTTAATTTTCAGATTGGAGTTTTCTTGAAAAATATGTGGGCAAATTTTGGGGTATAACAGTGTGTGTGTATGAAACAATCATGTGATTTAATTCAAATATTTTATCTTGTATTAGTGTGAACTACATTCAGTTATTACTATTGTCACTCCCTATATTACTAACCACGCAATTAAGAGCATAAAGTAAAAAGTTATAGTGCAGAAAATAAAAGCAGAAAATAAAGTCCTAATTAAAACTATTACATCAAAAATAATTAACGACCTATACACCTTCTAGAATTTAAATAAATAAAGAAATAAAACAAATAAAATATTAATCACGCACGCGACAATCAAGGAGTTTGAGATGAGAAGAGAAATCGAGAAATTGTGCGTTCAAGAAATTAGGGTTAAAGGGTAGAAACTGTCATACCCCAATTTTTGACCTAAGATACCACCTCATATCATAGCATATACATCATTTGCATTTCTAACAAATTGCATAGCTTGTGTTTGCTACTTGTGACTCAGCAGGATTTGATCAGGAAATCACTCATCAGTACAAGTAACAATCAATTAGGGTTTTGTTCTCCCTTCATTTCAAATGAATCATCTTCATCAACAATCAACATTTGGTCCTCAGAGATTCATTTCAACAAACTCAAAGGCTTTGAATCAACCAGATTAGGGTTTTGACTGAAGATAGCACACCCCTGACTTTTGCTCAGGATTTGACCTAATGACTTGGGACATGACCTCAAGACCCCAAGTACATCATTTTGGCCTAATCTACTGGCTCAAGACATCTCCTACACAGGGATTGATCAACAGTGAAATTTCAAATCATTAGATTAGGGTTTTGAACTATCAGGGACCAAAATCAGGGATCATATTTGGGAAACCCTAAAAATCCCCAGGAAGTCAATCAAAGGTTTCAATCATCTTCAAATAATCCCTATGACAACATCCAATGGAAATTACATCTCAATTCAAGATCCACAATCATCAATTTCATCAGGTCGACAATTAGGGTTTTTTTGACCTAATTCAACTGAACAACTGACTTTTTAATCAGGACATGGTGCTACAACTTAAACCATGGCTCAATATCCTCTAATGCCTCAATATTATCCATTCATACCATTCATTTGGTGAGGATAGCCTGTTTCATTTGAAATCTCCAGAAACACGATTCGTCTGAAATAAGTCAACTGTACAAGATCACCATTGACTTTTGGGGAATTTTGGTCAACTATGACTTTTGAAGTTTTAAATCATCAATATATGATATATAAAGTCATTTGATCAAGAAAAATCAAGAAAATCAATCAAGAATCAAAAAGTCAAAGTTTGACTTCTATACTTAGAAAAATTTTCCAAGTGTTTTTCAATGGTTTTTTCCAAACTTTGGAAGGGAATAACTCAAAATTTCACCTACAAACTGAAAAAAACTTCCAACATGAAAGTTGTAGAGTTTGATCCAATGAACAACTTTGTCACATATAAATATTTTCCAAAAGATCAACCATTTAAGAAATATGGAGCTTCAAAGTTGGCATCTTTTGAAAATTTCACTTAAAACTTCATTTTCTTCAAAGTTCATGGATCTTTTTCACCGATTTCCTTAAAGGTCTTGAAGAAACTTTCAACTAGGGTTTTGAAGTGTGTAATATGAGCTTTCCAAAATGACCAAGAGCATGAAAAAATATGGAGTGTAGCCATGGTTTTGAATTTTGACATTAGTGATCATTTTCACTTGAATTTTCACCATTTTTCACTAAGTTTCAAGACTACATGACCTATAATCCAAGTGATGACACACCGATGCAATAATTGAATGATATTTTATGATTTGAAGATCAGAATGGAAGAGATAAGAAGCTTAGAGAAATAACCATGGTTAAGTCACTTTTAACCATTTGCATTTAATGTGAAAGATTCCATTTTATCTCTTAAGCCAAATCATCATTCTTGAATCAACTTGCAAGAGCTTTGAGTTCAGAATCCTTGGCCTATAAATAGAGGTTCAAATCATCTTCAAACTCACACCAAAACCTCATAAACATAGGTTTTCTCTTCCTTTCTTAGAATGCAAGTTTCATGGTTTTCAAAAGAGGTAAAATTCTCAACCTCTAAATCTTTGAAGTTCTAAGTAAAGTGATGCTTCTAACACTTCCCAAATACCATATGGAAGTTGTTTGAACCTTTGAAACCTCCCAAAAACACCCAAAACTCAGAATCACTCTTCAACCTCCAAAAATGCATAAAATGAGCCTTATCATGCCAAAATCCACACAAGCTCATTTCTGTTCAAGTTAATCATCCAAACACCATACATGTACCATATATGAGCTATCCCAATCATCATCCCTGACCTGTAACTCCAAAATCACCAAGTTTGATCCTCACTTGAGCCCTACTGCAGATCGGGTATCACCAATTGATCCAGAGGTTTTCAGTTCATTCCAATCATCCAAATATGTTCCATAAGGTCCATTGAAGCTGTCCAGATCAAGAAGCAACATCTGTAACACTTCCAGGCACGATTTCAATCTCCAGTTTTGCCGTTTTGGAAGGTAAGCTTCATGAACTTCAAACTCTATGAATCATGCATCATAAATGAAATATGAACATACCATCTTGTTTCTGCACCTATGAGGATCCTTAACCCTCAATCAATTGCATCATAACTTGCACATACACGATTTCACAATGATTTGTCATAGTAGGGTTCTTCGTGTTCATCAGAAAATTAACCATCTTAGAGCAAAAATAAATGAAATTAAAGATCACCATCATGTTCCTCGTGAAAAACCGAGTGAGATAGACCCTTTACTTGATCAATTTGGTTCAGTTTTGATGATTTTCAAAATCTAGTTAGGGTTGTGTTCTTGGCGCCATTTTTGGTTTGAGAATTTCTGGAAATTGATTTAAAATATATTTAATTGAACGCGTGTAATTAACAAGCCAAAAGCGTGGCACAGTTGGTTGTGTGTTTTGGCTGATGAACATAAGGGCGTGGGTTCAAACCTTGGTAGGACCAAACGCTTATTTTTTGCCACTTTTCTCATTCATTTTTTTAACAACTTCACTTAATTAATTAACATAGCAAATTAATTCATTTTCACTTCATTTTTTGCACACTTCTCATTTAATATATATATTTTATGAATACAAAAAAAAAATCACCAAAAAATATTTATTTAATACATTTTTAAATAGGTTTAAAATGACTTGTTTTTAAGTGTTTTAAATACTTTAAAATATTATTTTTCATTTGATTTTTTAACATAATCACTTGTAAATATTTTGTGATCAAACCCTAATCATTTAGGTGTTAATTAAGTGTAATCTTTGTGTTTATCTTAATTAATTTGATTTCTTTCAAATTCAAACCGTTTTAAAACAAGCGATCGCAATTCTTTTCAAAAACGATAAACCATTTCTTTTTGATTTCAAAGAAAACTATTGATTAAATCTTTTGATTGATCAATTGATTTTCAAAACGATGTGGGGCCTCTCGAATATTAGAGAGTATAAGACCCACTCCTTTTTCTTTTTATACAGTCTTTTTTGTTCAAAACAAATAAACTTTTTTTTCAAAACAAACTTTCAAACAGTTTTTCAAACGACGAAACCTTGCGTCTGTTAATAAAACAATTAACCATGTTTTGCAAATAAAACAGGGGCCTCCACGTAGGTATAAGTCCCATTCCCGTACATGAAATTAGGTATTTCTTTGTACATTCACCTTTTTGTACATACCTCGATCAGTTTATATTTAACTTTGAATAACAAATCAAAAATTAAGGTTTTCTTTAAATCTTCCCAAAAATATCATGGGCCTCCATGTAGGTATAAGTCCCAAGCCCTTTTGTAAATACCTGTTTACATAACTTTGAATAAACTCAAGTGGGTCTCTCCCCGAGTATGAGTCCCGAGCCCTTGTGTATACAAATGTATCATGCTTACAGGTATATTTCCTTCATAAACTCCATTATATACACACACTTTGTCATATATAACTGTTCATATAACTATTCATATTTGTTCATGTACTTGTTCATATTTGTTCGTACTTGTTCATGTTTGTGATTGTGTTATATATACTTGTTCAACTTAGTACAACACTAGGTTCCCCATAGCCTCCTATTGGGCTTCGTGCAAAGAATCTCCCTAGTTTAGGTTAGGACATCGAGTATGGTTTCTCGGTGAAATCGCTCTAAGAGCTCAAACCAACTATACCATGCCTCCCCTTGGGCTTTGTACAAACGACTTGTCCCTCCCATAGCCTCCTCTTGGGCTTACAATGCAAGGACCCTGGATTGTCCCTCCCATAGCCTCCTCTTGGGCTTACAATGCAAGGACCCTCGGATAGCCTCCTCTTGGGCTTCGTACAAGGACCCACGGGCTTCTTATAAGCATCCCCAATATCCAAATCAAATACCTTAGGAGATTAGACATTTATCATCTCTATGATAGGAGTATCTCATCTATATCATCACAAACAATCAATCAATCAATTAAACTTTTTTTTTTGCCACAAGGCTGGCTAATCAATCAAACCTTTTTGCCACCATACTGACTGATTAATCAAAGTTTTTGTCACAAGGCTGACTTCATTGAAACTTTTGCCACAAGGTTGGCTGATTAATCAAAACTTTTTGTCACAAGGCTGACTTCATTGAAAGTTTTTGCCACAAGGCTGGTTAAACAAAAAAACATCTTTATCATTCTAAGCGCCATAAGTGGCACAGCCCAGGGCTTATAATGAAAAGATTTTCAAACAAAAACAAACAGATGTATGTGATGATATAGATTAGATACATCAAACATTTAGATGACATTTGTCTCTTATCCTTTGCTTCCACTAGCATAAGTGGGAACTACGATTGCTCTGACTTTCTCAACATCCCTTTGAGAATACGTAGGCACAAGGTCTTATTCCTTGGCGAGCAAAACTTCTCTCTCAAACCACTCAAACCTTAGCACCCGTAGACCCCGAGCTACAGATGCTCTGATTCCCTCTAAGGGATATGTATGCAGAGGATTGCGATGATCTTTGCGAGCATAATCAAACAAACACCTTAGGTTCCACCTATTTCACAACAGAATCTCCACCATAACATAGAATGAAACAAACACAAAAAAAAAGCCTATAGAGTACTATAGATACGTTGGGTGCTAATACCTTCCCTTCGTATAACCAACCCTCTTACCCAAGATCTCTCCCCCACTTTTAAGGTTATTGCAGCTTTTTTCCTTTTCCTACTTTGGAAATAATAAAAAGTTTGGTCGGTACAAAAGAAAAATCACATTTTTTGAGCACTCGAGCCCAAAGAAGGCATCAGGTGTCTCATCCCGAAAAAAGATAACGATTTTTCCCCGCGACAGAAACC
>NC_081180.1:138422128-138541027 GCF_029867415.1 Vicia villosa | reverse complement strand
ATGGAGGCAGTTCTTCCAATTGAAATTCAGATTCCTTCCCTAAGGATTATGAAAGAAGCCAATCTAGACGAAGACGATTGGATTCAAACACGGTTGGACCAGATAAACTTGATTGATGAGAAAAGGCTCGCAGCTATTTGTCATGGTCAGCTATACCAAAAGCGTATGATCAAAGCCTTCAACAAAAAAGTCAAAAGTCAAGCATACCAAACTGGTGGCTTGGTTGTCAAACGCATCATCTTACCACAAGGTGATCCCAGAGGCAAATGGACTCCCACCTACGAGGGACCATTCATAATCAAGAAAATATTCTCCGGCGGAGCCATGTTGCTTACCAGCATGGATGGCGAGGATTTCCCACACCCTGTGAATGCTGACATAGTCAAAAAATACTTCGCTTAAAAAAAAAGAAAAAAACAGCTCGCTAAGTTGAAAACCTGAAAGGGCAACTTAGGCAAAAAATGAGCGTCTCGGTGGATTGAAAACCCGAAAGGGCGGTCCAGGCAAAAATTAGAGACTAAACGAATACTATCCCGGTAGGCTGAAAACCTGAAAGGGCAGCCTAGGCAAAAGTTAGGGAATGAAGCATACAACTATGCTCCGTTCAACTGCCTACTCACCATCAAGATTCAACACCTCAAAGACACCGATCAGTCCAATCACTTTCTTCCAACAAGTGAGGGATGAGATGCTCGAAGACAAATTGGCAATAGCAGAGTTGAAACTTGACTGGATTGTTTTCACATAGCTATTTATCTTTATAAATATTTTCCAAAACTTTATGACAGTTTCCTACTTCTAGGATTGTTGTCTCCCTGTGCTAATCAGCCTATCATGGCTCTTTTTCAAAAATCAATGCAGCTTAGGCTCAAAAATCACTATTTTCACTTTTTCTGTTTTGAATACGTAAACGTCCCAATGATAATTTTGAATGAACATGTGCATTTGAATATGATTGATGTTTACCAGGAAAAACAGGAATAGCATTCAGGAAATGTCCCAATTATCTGGACATCATTCCATCAGAAGAAAATCCCCAAGAGAAACACATTTCTCAGCAAATTCCTCAAAAAGATTTTCTCTTCAAAAGAAGTCTTATCCCCCAGCAGGGTTGTTCCAGATTACTATCTTCAGAAGGTGTGATCCCCCGCACCCGGACTTGGTCAGATAGTGCATCGGAGGATTATGCATCTTCCTCATTCCCATTTGAAAGGGCATCAGCACTTCCAGCTACCTTTCATTCCCAAGTGATAGTCAAAGATCCTTCAACAAAATACCGTGGTTCTCAAAGAATTTCCCCAGCCGAGGGTACTCAAACAAGACAAAAGATCATCAACAATCACAATATAGTCATATTCAGATGACTGACGGAAATTTATTTTCCCTAATAGAAGCTTGACATCACATCATACATCATACATCATACATCATACATCATACATCATGCATCATGCGCATATTCATACACAACATCACATGCATATTTCTCCGGGAATATCTCACATTTACATGCATCATAAACATTGCATATCACTAACTTGATTTTTCAGGTAGACGGATATCTTCAACAAAGATGTTCTCAATCACATGCAGTGTTCACCTGAATTCCATGAACGGTTCTCTCAGATATAATCAAGCCGAAGATTCATTCTGATCACTTACCAACTCAAAAACAGACATCGCAGATCAAAGTCGATACCTCAGACGGTTCCAGAACGATCTAGCATCACAGATCAAAGTCGATACCTCAGACGGTTCCAGAACGATCTAGCATCACAGATCAAAGTCGATACCTCAGACGGTTCCAGAACGATGTAGCATCACAGATCAAAGTCGATACCTCAGACGGTTCCAGAACGATCTAACATCACAGATCTAAAGCTGATACCTCAGATGGTTCAAGAACAATCTAACATTGCAGATCTAAAGTCGATACCTCAGATGGTTCAAGAACGATCTAACATTGCAGATCTAAAGTCGATACCTCAGACGGTTCCAGAACGATCTAGCATCACAGATCTAAAGTTGATACCTCAGACGGTTCAAGAACGATCTAACATCAAAGATCTAAAGCTGATACCTCAGACGGTTCCACAATGATCAAAATCTAAAGCGGAAAAACTTTGGACGAGTTCCGTAGCAATCATCCTCCTAGACTTAAAGCGGTAACCTTGGACGGTTCCGAAACAGTCAACACAAAGACTTTCAAATCCTTCATCAAGATATAATCAATGGATTCATTCTGATGAACAAACCATCAACACATTTACCAGGTGGCATCTGAAAGCCCATCTCAGGTAATGTTTCAATCTGCCAACAACGTTTCGCAGACGACATTCAAATGCAACTTCCAACATCTCTTCTGATCAAGGTAAGTGCAAATTTTCAGGGCATCTAAATATTCAATCATCTTCTACCTTCAGATTTCAGACAATCTCTTCAGGTTTAAGAAGATTGAATAGGGGCAACTGTTATACCCCAAAATTTGCCCGCATCTTTTTTCAAGAAAACTCCAATCTGAAAATTAAGAGTCTCATATAATCATGGATTTTTATTTCAACAAATATCCTGACATATGAAATACTTAGTTTTTAGAATTTTTCTTATACAGTAATTTGGCTTGCAGTTGAATTTATTCTTACGCAAACGCCAAATACTGTTTATTACTTCACACATGCTATTTATTTATTTACAGATAAATAGTACTCACACAATTGGTACAGAGTTAAATCTTTTTGCAGGCGCAGAATCAGGAAACTCAGACTGTACTGGTAACAGTCAGTCGATAGTCAAACTGCTGGCAGTACAATTCTCAGTGTTTTGTACCATCAATCAAATCAATCTTTCACAATTCAAAATTCCAAGATTTTTGTTCTAGAAGTCTTCTGAATATCACATGATTAGCAGAGACTCAACACTGCACAAAAATCAGGTACGCTTAACTGTCTCCTACACAAACAGTCCCTGACTAGGGTTTTCTTGTTTTTACAGGAGAAACAAGTTTTTGAGACCTCAAATGGATTTCATGCACATCCATATATCTCAAAGTACCATCATACAAACTTTCAAACTTCAATTCACTCAGACGCACCGTCAGCAGCTCAAACAATCAACAGACGACCCGTTTGACTAAAAAGTCAACTGACAGTCAAAAATGAAATTTTTTGTCAAAGTCCATATTTTGTCAAAGGATTCATCATTTGATCATTGGATGATCATAATTCATCAAGGAAAGATCAAAAATCAACAAAACCCTAAGATTCAAAATTAGGGTTTTTGCCTGAAAAGTCAACTCAACTTTGACTGGTCATAACTCTCTCATCCTTCATCCAAAAAATTCAAACCAAAGCTCATTTTGAAGGAAATTCAATTATCATTCAAATGCAATTGATCCCATGGTCATTGCATTCACCATTTGAAAAATATGACCAAAGACATTACAGGTCATTTTCAAATTCAACAAAAAGACACTTTTTTCAAAAGGACACACAAGGAGCATAAAAAATCATTTTGACATGAGACCAAAGACATTGGTTAGAGGACTCTTTGAGGTTTCCAAAAAGTGCAAGATCTCCTTCATATGACAAAAATTGAGGGATTTACACCTTGTTGAAGTTGGCTAAATTTTGGGAAAATGCATGAAATCAACATTGCTCAAAAATGTATTTTTTCCAAATGGGGCCAAGTTTTCATGGTTCAAACATCATTTTCATAATATAATGGGCCTCCCACGACCAAGACAAAGCCCACATCATTTTTATCCATTTTTGATTTAATTTTATCACATATAAGATTAAATTTAAAAAGGAAAATGGAAGGATAATGCATAGCTTGAATTCCAAGCATGACTCATCAAGGAATCTTCAATTTTCTGCAGCCAAATGAAGTACAAGGCAAGAGAAGTAAAGAAGAGCAAGACTTGGTCAAGTTTTCAAAGATTTTTAATATTTAAAAATCAAAGTTTCAACAAAGCTCATCAATGCTTTTAGCTTAGTTTTTAAGCACCATGTAGCTTATAAATTAGGTAGCATACTTCAATGTAACAGACACACGAAATTAGAGCAAGGCATAACATAGAATCACTTCATATTTTCAAAAATAATCAAAGAAACTTCAAAATTCGAATTTAAATTTGCAGCTAGTTTCAAAGCAAACTAAGTCCATAGATCACTTCCTGGAACTTATTTGAGTAAGTTCATATCCATAACCAAGTTCATAGAGGCCTGAAACTCGAGTTCTCTCACTCTCCGATTTGGTAAACTTTCATTGATTTCAAATTCAAATTTTATGCGTTGTTAACATGTCTCATGGTTATGGTTAAGTTTATAATCATCATCAGATCAGGTTTGAACCCTAGCATGAGAGTTCTAACGTCCTGAACATAGGTTGCCATTGCCAACCGTGAGTTTATGTTTCTCTTCGAATCTCTTAATACAAGTACTTTCAATCCAAACTAACCTCACCATTGGATTCCCAGGCCTCGATTTAGGGGGGTAGGGTCTTCATTTGGTGTTTAAACTAACGTTTTCGCAGGTTTGGCAAACCACCTCGCCGGAGAAGACAACCGGAAAACACTATTCCGGCGGTCAGCAAGGCTAGGGCAGGGTTGACTGCACGCGTGGCTTCCTCCCTCGTTCCTATTGGCTGGTCAATAAGGCTGTGGCATGCGTGGCAAAATGTTATAACATGATTGGTTCTGGTTTAAAACGTGGACCCCACATGACTTAAATTCAGAAAAAAAAATAAAAGAAACAAGTGGACTAGGCTTGTACGAAATGCTTTCTACACCCCTGGTTTCTGGCCCAAAAGCATCTCTTGAACTAAACTCAGTTCTTTTTCAGATTCACTTAATACACCCCCCTGCATGTTTTAATTAATAATCTCTATATTTTGCATTTTAATTAAAATCAACCAATCACAAAACACCAAAAATATTTTATTTTTTAGTTTTAATATGATAAAATATTTATTTATTTTTAGGCATAAAAATATTAATATTTTATTTAAATTAAGGCTATTTTGCATAATTAATTAGTATATATTTATATATTTGCTTTTTAATTATTCTAACCAATCAAAAAATCATAAAAAAAATTGTTCTTTATATTAAATATTGTTTATATGTTATAAACTAATTTTGTACATATTTAGGATAATTTTCTCTTTAAGTTTTAATTATTTGTATAATTATTTGCATAATTATGTTTTAATATAGCTTAATCAATTTCAAATCAATTTCAAAAATTCCAAAAAAATTAGTTTTGTTTTAAAATTAATTGACAAATATTTTGTACATATTTTAAACTTAATTTCTAGGTTTAAATCTATTTTCATCTTTTTTCTTCATTTTAATTTAATTAATCATGCATTAATTATAATTAAAATCAATCATAAAAAATCCAAAAAACATGCCTTTTATTTTTCTCGCAATTTAAATTCCTAGATAAATGTATAGGATGTCAAATTCATGTAAATAGGCTAGTTTACATTTCCTGCACAATCGATGTAATAGCGTAGATTTACTTTCCGCACTTTACATTTCCGCATTTTAATTTCCAGCAAATATAAACTGCGTGTATGTCAAAGATAAAATTGAACCGTTAGATCACTAACTTCAAAGATAAAATATCTGAATCCAATCACAATCACATTTGCACCTCTTAAGGTAATCCCTTCTCATTCTTTTCAAAATCAAAGTCAAAATTCTACTGTTTCGAGTACAAAATCGAACCTTTTGTTTGTATCCGGTGAAAGGATAGATTTTTAAAGGAAATAAGGATAAAGACCTTACAACTCAGGGTAGACCTCCTAGTTTGCTTGCTCAAATCAAAACAAACAAAATTCTCATACACTGTTGTTTTTCAAAACAAAACTTTCCAAAAAGACAATATTTTGTATACATCCAAACACGGATCATTACAAAGTTAACGTTCTTTTCAAAACATCTTTCGAAAGATAAACAAGCATTTTGTATACATCCGCACAAGGATCATTACAGAATTCAATTTACAAAGGTATTTGAAACCACATATGAGCATTCTAAAGCAATTGAAAAGTGATCGAAAAACAAGTGAGCTAAGCAAACTTAAGAGCCCATGGATAACCATGGATACAAAGGGTGCTAACACCTTCCCTTTGTATAACCTACCCCCTTACCCAGAATTTCTTAAAGGTCTTTTTTCTGTTTCTTTTATAAACCTTTCCTTAATTGGATAAAATAAAAGGTCGGTGGCGACTCTGTGAATTTTCAAAAATGCGAAAGCATAAGCGATAAAAAAGAGTCAGTTCACGTATCTCTCCCGCTCAGAGGTATGGCCCGAAAAAAACGGAGGTCCACAGGTTCCAAATAAGCTCTCTTGGAAAAAGTGGATCCACGGCTTCTTATGAGCAGTATGAGGCTGAATCTTCCTCACATAAGACTTCAAGTGCAGTTTAGGACAAGAGACTCCATCATATTTACAAAGGTTGGAGTCTTGAATTTCGGAGGGATGACAACCATTAAGATGAGTCCTAGTTCCTCAAAATCCAGCCCAGGAACCTTCTGAATCTCCATAGCTTTCATGCGTTCTTCCACCAACTTGTATTTATTATCAGGATGTTCGTCCTCATGGTAGTAGTCCTCTTATTCTTCATTGGGCTTGACAGAATTGTGGTTACTCTTCGCATCAATTTTGATACTAGCATCATCGTCTTGTTCATTGTCGTCCTCTTCGGAAACCTTGACTTCTTTAGCTTTCTTGAGTGGTCCTCGGAATCTTCTCCCCATGTTAAGGACACCCACAGATCTTCTGGACTTCTTCTCCTTCTTGGTCAGCAGGGTTTTCAACTCGTCTTGCCCCTTGGACAAATTCAGAATCAAAGCTTGGAATTGGGTATTCTGAGCCTGAAGGTCTTTGACTGATTGCTCAAGATCGATTTGTGCTGAAATAAACAGCGAGAGAGGATGAGAAATCCATTTTAGAAACCTGTTATACAATGTTTATGAATGCAGATGCAACATTTTTTAGGATCTTTAAGGTATTTAGTTAGCAACGTTAGAAAATGAGTTGGTCGCATCTTTGTCTGAAGAGCTCTGGCTTTCATCTTCAAACGTCCTTCTATAAGAATCGAGCTCACCATATCCAGTGGGTCATAGCCTCTGATTCGGGATACTTGTACTTTTAAATTTGAAGGGATACGGCTAGAGGGAAATAAACCCTCTTGCCCCTTGATAGGTGTTGTGCCTTTGGACTAGAAGACATCTGGCCAGAGAAAAATAAATCCTCTTGCCCCTTGATGAGAATTTAGTCCTTGATAATGGCACCTGAAATTGTGCGCCCTAAATTCCTAAGATCCTTGAAAGGGTCAGTTAACATGCTATGTTATGATGTCATGATGTTATGCAAATGTTATGCGTTAGGCAAAGCACAAGGTAACAAGGACGAATGAGTCCTACAAACAAATCCTGCTAGGAAATCAAAGGGTTAGTAGTACACACAAGCAAATCACACAAGTGTCTTTAGGTTTAGAGGCTTGCATTAAGTTCATAGGTAAGTACCCTCCCTACTGAAGTTTAGTTGGTTCAACCTGTCCTAAAATAGTAACTGGGTTCTGGGAAATCTCATATCACGGATCTTTCTCGAAAGCATTATCTCAGTCAATACTCAAACGGTTGACCGAAAACATCTTGAAAGATTGATCTCAATGAGTGTAGCTTCGAGTATCAACCAACTTCAATCAGAAATCTAAAGTCAGCCATCTCGCTACTTCCTAATAGGCTAAAGTCAAGTTCAACTTGGGTTCTAAGGGCAAATTAACGCTTAATGACACTACATGGCAGCCTAATGTCTCCTCGATCATGTTCAAGGGCCATCAGAACCAACCAAAGTGTCGCACTAACGGTGGCCACCAGATCAACCATATCGGGACAAGCCGTACAGTCTCCTTGGTCTATTGCTACTTACCTAAGGTATCTCGAGATTCGGGTTAGAATCTTTCACACAAGTACATTCCCATGTAGTACCCTTAAGAATAAAGCAAACAAGATAGACAATTTAAAGTGATCCTAGCTCTAAGGTAACCCCTCTTTAAATAATCCCCAACAGAGTCGCCAGTTCTGTAATACGGTGGGAGAACTGACTTTTAAAATGTGCGGATAGCAAGAGTCGCCACCGACTTTTATTTTATCCAATTGGAAAGGCAAAAAGAACAGGAAAGACCTTTGAAATATTTTGAGTTCGGAGGGTAGGTTATACAAAGGAAAGGTGTAAGCACCCTTTGTATCCATGGTTATCCATGAGCTCTTAATTGCTTAGCTCACTTTTTGTTTGTTTGAATTGTTTGAAAAGGAAATGTAGTGTGTGTAGAAAATATTTTGAATAAGGACTTTAACTTGTAAATAAGTGTAGCCTTTTGGAAATTGTTTTGAAAAGGAGGTGTGAAAAGCATTTTGAATTTGTTGTGAGCAAGCAGTGAAAAGCTACCTACCCTAAGTTTGTCTTTCTTGTTCTTTAAATCTTTCGTTTGAAAGGACTATCCATACCATAAGGAGGGTAGGTAGTCTTTTCATTGGATGTGCGGGTCATCGAGGGTCATCGTTTGCCATAAGTCTATCCATACCATAAGAAAGGCATGAAGTCTTAGGAAAAGATGAGAATAGTCATTTTTAGGCAACCAGTAAATATACCTTAGCATTCGAAGGGACAATCATCATTTATCGAGGCAACATCGAGGGACAAGATCGTTTTTAATCGTAGGCAACTCAAAGGGACTATGATCTTTTATCGAAGGGACTATGATGTTTTGAAGGCAGCAGGCTAAGGTATCCCTACATCCAAGGGACTTGACTATTATAATCGAGAAGGCAGCATAAGAGGAATTACCTTAAAGGTATGTGTGTGAAACAATCATGTGATTTAATTCAAATATTTTATCTTGTATTAGTGTGAACTACATTCAGTTATTACTATTGTCACTCCCTATATTACTAACCACGCAGTTAAGAGCATAAAGTAAAAAGTTATAGTGCAGAAAATAAAAGCAGAAAATAAAGTCCTAATTAAAACTATTACATCAAAAATAATTAACGACCTATACACCTTCTAGAATTTAAATAAATAAAGAAATAAAACAAATAAAATATTAATCACGCATGCGACAATCAAGGAGTTTGAGATGAGAAGAGAAATCGAGAAATCGTGCGTTCAAGAAATTAGGGTTAAAGGGTAGAAACCTAACTAATTTAATTAATCAAACTAAAAAGTCTAAATTAATTTTATTTAGTTAAATCCTAAATCTAAATTAACTAATTAATTATTGGTTTAAAACCTAATTAACTAATTAAATCGGCTAGAAAATCTAATTAGTCGAACTAATCATCTTGATTAAAAAACCTAAATAAATTAACTAATTTTGGTTGTAGAACCTAATTAACCTAATTAACTAAATTATTTATCATAATTAACTAAATTATTTAATCTAATTAACTAGATTAACTAAATTATTTAACCTAATTAACCAAATTATTTAATTGATTAAGTGGTAATAATAAAAAAAATAATAACAAAAAAGAAAGAAAAGAAATAGGAAGTAAAAAAAACCAAACACAAAGCAAAATTGGAAAAGGGGGCCGCTGGAATCCTATAGGGATAGATTCTGAGGGTCCATCGTGAAGGAGCATTCCATGGTCACTGGATCTAACTTCGTGATGATCTGACGGTCGAGTGAAGGTGGTGTACCAGAAGCCTAGCAGAAAAAGTATTGTGTGATATGAATGTATAGAACCAGGACACTTCAAGAATGATTGTCCCGAGCTGCAAAGAGAAAAGTCAAAGAAGAAAAGTCTGATGGCCACATGAGATGATTCAGAATCTTCTGAAGCTGAATCTGACTCAGAAGATGAACATGCCAACTTAGAATTAATGACTACCATAGGAGATGACTCTGGCTCTGAATCAGAAACTGATGAGATATCCTTAGTAGCACAGTTGAAACACCAGTCATGCTACCTGGACTCTGGATGCTCGCGACACATGACAGGAAGAAAGTCTATGTTCCAAAGCCTAGAGCTTAAATCTGGTGGAGACGTTAGATTTGGAGGAAATCAAAAAGGAAAGATTATCAGTTCTGGAACTATTGGAAATGGTAATTCTCCTTCCATAACTAATGTTCTATTAGTAGAAGGATTAGCACATAATTTGTTGTCCATAAGTTAATTAAGTGACAACGACTATGACATAATCTTTAATCAAAAGTCCTGTATAGCTGTTAGTCAGAAAGATGGGTCAATCCTCTTCACTGGCAAGAGAAAGAACAACATTTATAAAATTGATATTTCTGGTCTTAAAACTCATAAAGTAACTTGTCTTTTATCTGTTAACGATGAGCAATGGGTCTGGCACAGAAGATTGGGACATGTTAGCATGAGAAGAATATCTAAGCTTAACAAACTCAATCTGGTCAGAGGACTTCCAAATCTGAAGTTCAACTTAGAAGCTTTGTGCGAAGCATGTCAGAAGGGAAAGTTTTCAAAAACCTCTTTTAAATAAAAAAATGTTGTGTCTTCCTCAAGGCCATTAGAACTTCTGCATATTGATTTGTTTGGTCCAGTGAAAACTGCATCAATCAGAGGCAAGAAGTATGGATTGGTAATTGTTGATGACTATAGTAGATGGACATGGGTTAAGTTCTTTTTTTTTGAAGATAAAAACATGATTTCATTAAACAACAAAAATCAAACCAGAGTTTGTTACAACATGACCCTCCATTGGGTAAGATCCAAGCCAGATTCTAGAGCCTAGTCTCTTTCCAAGTACTACTAAATTATGGGCATCACCATTAGAAGATCTAGGAATAAACATTACAGAAGAGAAAATGAAAGAACTAAGAAGAACTCTGCAGTCCTCGGCAATGTGATCGATCACAACAATGCTCTGATGACCATTAATGCAGTCTACGACACCAAGTGCATCCGATTGCAAGATGATCCTTTCAAACTTCAATTCCGCGGCTATGCCAAGACTCCATCTAATGGACAGCATCTCTGCAACAACCGGTTATTTCCGAGTCTCCTCCCTTTTACTGGCTGCAATAATGATCTTCCTCTCACGGTCCCGGAAAACTCCTCCAAAAGCTATGGATCCGTCCGGACTCAACCCCGCATCCACCTGAATAGTAATGACATCCTTTGGCCAAGATTCCGCCATGACAGCTGCATTTGAAATTGTCTTGCCTTCCGGATTCCACCTATTATGCTCAGCCACACCATTTACTGCGTCCTCTGCCACTCGAATAGGGTCCTAGAATTTCTGGTTAAAAACCACACTGTTACGAGCAAGCCAGGCTCTATGCAGCATGGTACACAACAACTGAATACTGAAGACGTCTCCGCAAGATAGTATTTCCAGCAACCAGTCTTTTATATCGCTATCAGTGGGGACGCGATAGCTCAACGGAGAGGAGAAGAGGATTTGCTTGACAAACACACATTACATAAAGAGGTGACTTACTGATTCCTTCTCTGAGCCGATACCTTTCCTGGAAAGATTACCTTTCGTTGGTAGAATGTTTTTTGCCATTCTCCACAAGAAATTGCGGATTCGCGAGTTTACCGGAGCACTCAAGATTTTCTTCTAAAGCTTTGTGCAGGGGGCTCTATAGGGGCCAAGTTTCTTACTAGCTTTGGCATTCATACTGGCATGATAAGCCGACCGAACCGAGTATTCTCCATCCTTTTCGAAATGCCATATCACTTTGTCCTCAACACACCTGGATGATTATGGTATATTTAGGATCTTTTGTGCTGCCTCACGTTCAAAAGAGGAGAGGATATCTCCGCGGTTCCATTGCCGTAAGTCTCTATCAATGAGCTTAGAAACTTTTTTAACATCATTAATGTTCCTCATGTTGCCTTTGATCTAGATATCAAACTCTTCAGGGACCCATCTGTCCAGCCTCACCCGCACGTTCTCGCTGTTGCCTATTCTCCTTCTAGCTACTTTATGAATAAGGTCTCTTGCACTCAAGATACTCCGCCACGCATAGCTGGGGGCATAACCAATGGAACTCTCTTCAATGGATGACCTAGGGTAGTATCTGCTTTTGAAGACTTTCCCAACCAGAGATTCTTCGTTATTCATCAACCTCCAATAGTGCTTCCCGAGGAGACTCGTATAGAAGTCGCTGATTCCCCGAAATCCCATACCACCAGTCTCTTTTGATGCCACCGTCTTTTCCCAGCTAATCCAATGTACCTTCCGTTCCCCATTCTTAGCTCCCCACCAAAACCTTACTGTCATACGGTGAACTGACTTTTAAGAAATGTCGCGGTAAGCAAGAGTCGCCACTGACTTTTATTTTATCCAATTAATAGAAAGGCTAAAAGAACAGAAAAAGACCTTTTAAAAAGATTTTGAGTTCGGGGGGTAAGTTATACAAAGGGAAGGTGTAAGGCACCCTTTGCATCCATGGTTATCCATGGGCTCTTAATTGCTTAGCTCACTTTGTTTTCAAAATGTTTGAGTTGTTTGAAAAGTAGGGTGTGAATAGAAAATTTTTGAAGAAGAACTTTAGCTTGTAAATAAGCGTAGTCTTTTTGAAAAGATATTTGAAAAGAGTGGGAAAAAGATTTTGAATTTAGAGCAAGCAATTAGTAGCAACTACCCTAAGTTTTGAAATTTGTTCTTTTAGCTTTTTAGGGTGAAAGGGTCTATCCATACCATGAGAGAGAAGGAAGTATTTCAATAGGATGTTGAAGGGTCATCGAGATTATCGTTCGCCATAAGACTGTCCCATGCCATAAAGAGGGCAGGTAGTCTAAGGGAAGGATATAATAGTCATTTAACCTTTAGGCAATAGGCGAGGATACCTTAGCAATTGGGACAATCGTTATATTTTTATAAGGCAACCTCGAGGGAGTTTCAATGACTTTAAAGGCAACATTGCTTTAGGTATCCTCGGAATCGAGGGACTTTGACTATTTAGTATACTTAGAGGCAACAGAATTATAAGGCAACTGGCAACAAAGGCAACAAGAGGGATTACCCTAAAGGTGTGTGGGTGCAACAATCACGTGGTTAACTTCGATGATATTTATCTTGTAAGTTAGTGATCTATATTCAGTTAATAGTCTTGCACTCCCTAGGGTTACTAACCACGCGGTTTAAAATTGCAGAAATTAAAGACAGAAAAATAAAAGTTCCTACGCTATTACAATAAACACCTGCGGGGAAGGGGAAATAAAAGACAGAAAATAAGAGGATCAATAATTAGTTTAATTATCTTGAATGCCTTGATCTTCCTCGAACCCTTGATTGACTCTGAAAAATGAAACGAAAATAATAGGAGTGAGTGTGGGAGAGATTCATTGACTATTTGAAGTAAACCCTATTTTGGGCAAAATGCAAAAATAAAAGTAAAATAATATTTAAATAGGAAAAGAATTAAAAACTTAGCTTTCGATTCGATATGGCGCGTAATCGGAGTATCTTGAGGTAACCCTGAAAATTTGCACAAAGAAGGGAAAAGGTTAGTGCGTTAACTGATCTAACCCTAATTGATTACAAACCCTAAAAATTTACAAACCCTTATCCTGAACCTAAAAGGGTTATTTAAGAAAACTTATTGTGACCCAAAAGGTTTATAAGGCTTAAAAATGCGTTAGTGGATAACACCTACCAGTGATTAGTGATCATGATAAAATCAGGGTTTTTAACAAATGATAAGAAAATATGCACAACTAACAATAATTCTTTATAGCTTTATAAAACCATTATTTTTATTATTATGAGGAAAATCGAATCTTCGATTAAATAAATTCAAACGGTATGAAAATATTATTTTAATAAAAAAGATGATTTAAACAAAAATATTAATATAGAAAAAAATAAATAAATAGATAAATAAAAGATTTATGTAATTTAACAACAAAATAAAAATAAAAAACAACTCAGCTTTTGATCTAGTGGGGGCATCCTGTGAGGGAGTACCATGGGGCTGCGCGCATGGGGCCTTCAGATCTGATAGCAATAAAGATCAACGGTGGAGGTTTGAGGTTATATGATGCACACACGTGAGCTGGGAACGCATGATCTGTGATAAATAAATTAAGACAAAAATTTGATGTGAGAAGGACTCGAACCCTGGTCCTCTAGATTATTGCCTTTCTTTCCTTGCCAAGTGTGCTACGCTGCATTGTTGTTAATTTGATAACCAACATAAAATAAATATAAAACAAAAAATAAATGGAAAAGTCAAACATTAAATCAAGCACTGGACCCCACGCGCGCTGATCCACCAATCATAGCAGGGGAGAGAGGCATTCATGTTTGACCCACCAACCCACGCCTGCCACGCTGCGATTCCAAGATTCCACATCATCATCTTCAACCTCTTGCGCTGCAGATTTAGCTGCGAATTCAGCTTCGCATTTACCTGTGGATTTTTCCGCGTATTCTGCAAAACAGAAAAAAAATCAAAAATAAACGTGAACCAACAAAAGTACACGCCCAAATCTTTTTGAAATTCTCCCCTGAACACGATGGTGGCGCCGTTTTGGTCATACGGGGACGGGAACATTGAAAACGAAGGGGCTCATCCTTGAAGCCCTAACAATGATGTTTACGAAACAGTGCCTCCATCCACTCGTGTAAACGTCCAAACCTGGTCTAAATGGCCTCAGGAATACATTAATATAATCACATCACATTAAAACACGAGTATATATAAAAATACGAAAATTTACATATGGACAAAGATGATGCATATGGTATGTTTGTTTTAGGGGTCCTCAAGCCTGGATATTGACTCAACCTTACTCTTTTATACCTTAGAAGCCGAATGGAATGAGTGGGATGCGTTGAAATTTACTGGATAGTTTCCTAGTGTCTTGCCCTAGTTTTTGAAGAATTTTCACCTTTGAAACCCTAGCCCTCCTTGCAATTTTTCGTCCCCTCTTCATGTGAATGGCATAGAATATATATAATGGACCAACTAGGGTTGAAAGTTTGGAAAAAAAATCAAACCTTTGATTAGAGAAAATATTGAGAAAAAATTTGATTGGATTTTGCACAAAATCATACTATATTTGGTTCAATCTCTTTCCAATCAATATATTTGATTTGCTTGAGCCCCAAGGATAATTTTATGATTGAGAGAAACCAAATCCTACATTAATTTGATTTTATTTTATTTTTCCTTGATTTAAATTGAATAAAAATAAAAAATAAATAAAATAAAAGTCCAAACTCTTCACCAACGAAATTCAATGGTTCTCTTGGTATTTCTTGGGCTTTTATATGATCCAAAATAAACCCCCATGAGTTAATTCATTATTCTTGGTATTTTACTTGATTTATTTGCTATTTAAATGAATAAACTTCAAATAAATATAAATAAAAATTCCAAAAATATGAGAATGGTTTTATAGGTCCTTATTTGGGTCATGAAAATATTGGAAGTCCAAAACCTAGGCCCATTAGCTTAAAAATCCAAAATTGGCCACTTTGCCTTTTGTGCATTTTCTCAAAATCGCCCGACTTGTGCAAGCCATAACTCATGTAATATTTATCATATGGAGATGATCTAGGACTTTTTGGAAAGCCCAAGATGTCCTCTAAATCCCACTTTGGGACATATTTTTCATTTGGAGATTTTATCTTGATGATATAGCTCCTGACAAAAAACAGCTTTTTGCGAGCTTCTAGAAGGACCTGTAATGTTTTGACTTATATCTCTTATGCGGAAGCATCTCTTGACCTTGGGCCCAACATCAAAGTTGTATAAAATTGAATTTCCTTGATAGTGAGATTTGATTGGGGAATTTTTGATAAAGCATGAGAGAGATATGATCAGTCAAAGTTGGGTTGACTTTCTCCTTAAAAACCCTAATTTAGGAACTTCTTCCTTTGATGATTTTTGAGCTTTCCATGATGAATCATGATCAATTCTTGATCAAATGATGAATGATACTTCAAAATGAGGATGTTGACCAAAAATCAGGAATTTTGACTGTACTTTGACCACAGTTGACTTTTAGGTCAAACTAGTCGATTATTGATCGTTTGGGCCATTGGGTGAGCAATCTTTTGAATCAAGGCTTGAAACTTGGCATGAGGATACTTTGAATCAGATGAGAGGCCATGGAGTCCATTGGAGGTACCAGAACCTGACTTTCCTTTGAGAAAGGCAAAACCCTAGTTGGAGGGCTGTTGTTTAGGATAGTGTATACTCAGTCAAGCATTGAGACTTTGATATTCACATGAGCTTGAGTATGAAAATATGGTGGGCAAATTTTGGGGTACGACAGCTTCCCCTGTTCAATCTTCTTATATCTGAAGATGTAGATTGGCATGTGTGCCTGTCGGAATCTGAAGGTAGAAGAGGATTGAACACTAGAATACCAAGAAATTTGCCCTTGCTGATGATGAAGGGACTTTTCGGAGATGGGCTTAAAGACGCCATCCAGGCAAAGTATTGTCGGAGATGGGCTTAAAGATGCCATCCAGCTTGAGTATTGAGAATCAGAATACGTCGTACGTTAGACTATACTTTTTAGGATGAGTCATACGTTAGACTATACCTGAGCTTGAAGTGTTTAGAAGTAGTTGTTGAGTGTTAGTCGTGTCAGTACCGTTCGTGGTAAATGAATTAGATCCTTGAGAGTTGGTCGTGTCAGCACCGTTCGTAGTAACTGAATTAGGCTTTGACAATTGGTTGCGTCTACATCGTTAGTGATGATAGAGTTATATCTTTGAAGGTTGGTCGTGTCAGTACCGTTCGTAGTAATTGAATTAGATCTTGGGAAGATGATCGTGTGTACACCGTTCGTGATGATAGAACTAGATATGAGTCTCTTGATTATCTCTGAACTATTCACTAAGTGTCAGAATTAAATCTTGGTCTTGATCATTTCTGAACTATCTTTGGAAGATATCTAAAATTAAGTGTCAGAACTAAATCTCTGTCTTGATTATCTCTAAACTATCTCTGGAGAATACCCGGAACTAAGTATCAGAATTAAATCTCTGTCTTGATTATCTCTGGACTATCTCTGCAGAATACCCGGAACTAAGTATCAGAATTAAATCTCTGTCTTGATTATCTCTGAACTATCTCTGGAGAATACCAGGAACTAAGTATCAGTATTAAATCTTGGTCTTGATCATTTCTGAACTATCTATGGGGAATACCCGGAACTAAGTATCAGAATTAAATCTTGATCATTTCTGAACTATCTCTGGAGAATACCCAGAACTAAGTATCAGAATTAAATCTCTGTCTTGATTATCTCTGAACTATCTTTGGAAGATATCCAAAATTAAGTGTCAGAACTAAATCTCGGTCTTGAATGAGCGCCAGAATTAAATCGTTGACTTGATTATCTCTGCACTATATCTAGAATATAATGTTCACTTGATTTGTAGGAATGGACTAAAAAAAGCAACATTAGTTTTATGCAATGTCGTGATGCGTGTATTGTAATGTTTATTTTTTGAAATGAATGAGAGTGTTATGCATATGCAATGAGGCGTATGTATGTTATGTATGATTTTACTATGATATATGATGTATGAACATGATTTATGCTATTTGGAGTATCTTGAATGAGAAAATAAATCTCCAGGTCATTGTGACTCTGATGCCTGATCTTGTTTTGAAGATACACAGTTGGGGATTTATGATTTCTGCTTGGGGATGAGAGACATTTGAATGATTGATCTTAATGTACCTTGACTTGGGATAAGAGAGATGAATAACCCTGTTAAGAAATCTATCGGAGAACGAGCAGGGTTAAAGATGTGAACTCAGTTGAGGAACTAAGTCTTTGTTGGGACGAGAACATTTGAAGGTATCTTCTTAATGATCTTCAGGTATTTGGAATGGCACTGCACAGGTTTGACCCCCATCCTTGACCGAATCCCACTATTGACTTCATCACTCACATTCGCACTGAAGGACACCTCAGATTTCTCCATATTCACAATCTGCCCTGAGGAATTCTGATATTGCTGCAACACCTCCATAATTTTCTCTGCTTCATGGTTGTTAGCTCGAGTGAACAGCAAGCTATCGTCTGCGAATAACAGATGTGAAATCACCGGGGCTTGTCTTGCCACCCGAATGCCATGGATCTCCTTCCTTTGCACCTCTCTCTTGAGCAAACCTGAAAAGACATCAGCACACATTATAAACAAATAGGGGTAAAGGGGATCCCCTTGTCGGAGGACCCTCTCCGGTTGGAAGCTTGCGCTAGGCTGTCCATTGATATGCACCTTATAGGACACAATGGTAATGCACTTCATGATAAGGCTCACAAAAGGGTTTGGAAATCCCATAGAATTCATCACCTCCATAAAAATCCACTCCAGCCGATCACAGGCTTTGGACATGTCTAGTTTTAACGCCGTAACTCCACACTTTCCTCTTTTCTTCTTTTTCATCCAATGGAAACATTCCATCACAACTAGCGCATTATCTATTATAAGCCTGCCTTTCACAAATGCGCTTTGCTCTTCATCGATAATATCCGGGAGAATTTGTTTAATTCTGTTTGCTATTGTTTTTGTCACTATCTTCATCACAACATTAACAAGACTGATGGGCCGGAACTCCTTTGGGCTTGACGGCTTTTTGCATTTTGGATTTAAGACAATGTGGGTGTTATTGAGTTCTCTCGGATCTTTCTGATTGTTAAGGATATCTAGAACTGCTGTGCTAACCTCAGAGCCAATAAGATGCCAATACTTTTGAAAGAAAAGCGCCGGGAGACCGTCGGGTCCGGGCGTTTTGAGCGGATCCATTTGGTTAAAGGCTTCTTTAACTTCCTGAGCAGTAAACCTCTCTTGACACCAACTGAAGTGCTCCTGCTTAAGCTTTCCCCTAACCACCGAGCAAATATCATGTGCCCCTGTAGGAATAGAGGACGTGAAGAGTTCAGAGAAATATTCCACAAGAATTCTTTCACAGTGAGTATCCCCTCTCCACCAATGCCCTTGTTCATCCTTAAGTTTGTTAATTTCATTCACTTTCCTCCTTTGGTTTGCTTTTCCGTGGAAAAATTTTGAGTTTCGATCTCCATATTTCAGCCATGTAGCGCGGCTCCGTTGCCTCCAAATAATCTCTTCAAATTGTAGCAAGGAGTTTCGTTGGCTCTCGAGGGCCTTGTATGCCTTTATAGACTCAGCACTCGCATCCCAGCGCTTCTCCTCGTTCAGAAGCTTCTCAATTCTTCCTAATTCGCGGGTGACTTCACCTATCTGATACTCTTTGAAGTGATCTTCAAGGCCCTTCATTGCTGCAAGCTTATTAGGGACCCCTATGCCATGACTTCTCCAAAGATTGTTTATGACCTCTTCGCATATTTGATCCTTACTCCACACCTCTTCGAACAGGAAAATATGCATTCTCTCCCTTCTTGTTACCTCTTATGCCTCGAGCCTAATACAAACAGCAGCATGATCTGAACCAAACCTAGCCAGATGGGTCACCTTGATAGGTGAAAATTGGTTAATAAAAGAATTTGAAGCCACGCATCTGTTAAGCCTGCACTGAATATTTGCACTCCCTTGCCTACCATTTGTCCACGTGAACGAATAGCCGTCAAAACCCAGGTCAATTAAGCCACACACCTCAAGCACTTGCCTCCCCCAAGATAGCTGTTGTGACGAACGACTATTTCCACCATTCTTCTCATGATCGTAGATTATATCATTGAAACCCCCAAAACAAATTGTTTTCTCGTCCACGCTGCAGATGATTTCTTGTAAAAGGTTCCAAGTCTTCCTCTTGTGGTGCTCTTCAGGATAGCCATACAGTCCGATAAAGTTCCACACCTGATTATCTTCTCCATCATCAACAACACCTCCAATGTGGTTATTTGAGTCAGACGTGATCTTAACTCTGATTGTATCTTTCCAAAGAAAGATAAGTCCTCCAGCCCTCTCTCTTCCGCTCCCCTCACAGTCGACACTAAAACATCCCTCGAATCCGTTCCTACTACGAACAGACTGAACTTCTTCTTTCTTTAACCTTGATTCCATTAAGAACACCATGTCGGGATTTTGGATTGGAATGAGCCTTAGCAAGGCTCGAACTGCACGGGGACTCCCCAACCCCCTGCAGTTCCAACTTATTATTTTCATTGTTGTAGGCGGTGTTGGCCAGCCAACACCACCTCTGGTTCAGATTTGTCGGTCCCCTTCGCTACGTCACCACCCTTTAGCTTCTTCTCTCCACTCCCACATTTATCCATTGTACCATCAATAATCATAACATCTACCAAGTTTCTTTTCCCCAATTCCAGGTCCAGCTTTTTGTTCATGCCGCTAGCCACCTTCTTTCCACTAGGCTTCCTTTTCCACTTCTTGCTCTTCCCTGCTACTTCCTTCTGGCTTGCCCCTTTGGTGTTATTAACATTTCTCAGTTCTACCGCTCCCAAGGATTCGGCCACCGCTTTAATCTCCAGATTATTAGGATTCCCTGCAGGGGTAACAAGTTGTTGGTGTTTACCGTTGTGGTTCTCCACTGCCTTCTGCTTTGGTTATTCCACTTCCCCTTCACCACCATCTCGCTGTTTCTCCTTTTCCTTCGTATTGCATCTACTCTGTCCTAAAGATATGTTAAACATGCTTCTGTTACAGGAGCTTGAATTGGATTCTCTTTTAATTTGGTCCTCCGACACTTTTGGTAACGGGGAAGAGCGAAGCCATGCTCCATATGACAACTCCTGCTCATCTAGGTCTTCGAAACCTTCTTCACTCAAGTCCCCCACTGCTTCACAGTCTTTCAATTGATGTCCCAATCTTCCATAGATAAAGCAAAACGTAGGCAATCGCTCGTATTTGAAATGGACCCTGAGGTTTCTTTCCTTGAACCGCACCACTGTACCCCTCTTGAGAGGTTGTTTCAGATCTATTGTCGCCTTAATGCGAAGAAATATCCCATTCTTGTGAGCTTCCTTATGATCCATTTCTACAAAGGTACCCAAAGTTCCTCCTAGCTTCTTCGCCATCGCCTCAGACCGAAGCATGAGTGGTAAGTCGTATACCCTCACCCAAAAGGTTCCATAGTGCATGTTAAGGGAAGACGGTTGTTCTTCTCCTGAAACCCGATCGAGAATCAGTAAATTCCTGTCAAAACTCCATGGTCCTTGTCGCAAGACACTTTCCAAATCTCTTTTGGATGTAAACCGGAACAAGAACAATTTTTTGCTAAGCTCATGTGTTTCAACAGGGTTCTTCAATCTCCACGCTCCAATCACCGTGCTTGTGAAAGCCCGTGAGTTGAAGCTGTTGTCAGTCCAAAGTTTACCCACTAAAGTTCTATGAAATACCTCCTCTTCGCATACTTCCTCCGCCTCTACCGTAATTCCTTCTTCTTCCTCCTTCGACAACGGTATGTTCATCCATTTGTCCATCTCAGTCAGCTTACTTCGAATTAAGAAACGACGACCGGTAGCACCAGCTAGAAGCACCAGGTATCTTCTACAGGAGAAGGTGTGAAATCTCAAGGCGAGATGGGAAAACCAGAAATCTGGAGAAAGCTTTTCAAACCCTAGAATGGAGGTGAAAAGGGAAAAAACACGTTAAGTTCCTAGAGAGAGGTTAGACACCCTCTCTCACTAAAAACACGTGGAAAACCAATTTTTTGGGTTAAGTTCTTAAAACACAAGAATGAGTCACATTCTGTGTTTGTTGATTTCTGTAACCAAGTTCAAAATCAAAAAGAGTTTACAATCATAAAGGTTAGAAGTGATCATGGTGGAGAATTCGAGAACAATCTCTTTGAAAGGTTCTTTAAAGAAAATGGCTTTTCTCATGATTTCTCTTGTCCTAGAACTCCTCAACAAAGTGAAGTTGTAGAACGAAAGAATAGAACATTACAAGAAATGGCCAGAACCATGATTAACGAAACCAATATGGCTAAACATTTATGGGCAGAAGCAGTGAACACATCATGTTATCTTCAAAATAGAATCTCTATAAGGCCTATTCTTGAAAAGACTCCTTATGAATTGTGGAAGAACAGAAAACCTAAAATTTCATATTTCCATCCTTTTGGATGTACCTGTTGTATATTGAACACTAAATAACATCTGAACAAGTTTGATTCTAAGGCACAAAAGTGCTTTCTGCTTGGATACTCTGAACGTTCAAAAGGTTATAAAGTATACAATACAGAAACTCTGATTGTTGAAGAATCAATCAATGTTAGATTTGATGATAAGCTTGGCCATCAAAAGCCAAAGCAAGCTGAAAATTTTGCAGATATGGTAGTTAAACTTACAAACTCTGAAGATTCAGAAGCAAAAGACAATTTAGAAGATCCTCAAATTACATCATCTATGGAGAACTTGATAATTTCTGAAGAAACACCTCAGAAAAGATCTTTTAGACTCACCTCAGCACATCCAGAAGATGTCATACTTGGAAAGAAAGATGACCCCATTAGAACCAGATCATTTCTACAAAACAATCAAGAATCCCTATGTGGATTAGTTTCTATGGTTGAGCCAACTTCTATTGATGAAGATCTTCAAGATACTGACTAGATTATTGCCATGCAAGAAGAACTGAATCAGTTTACCAGAAATGATGTATGGGATCTAGTTCCAAGACCTGATGGATTCAATGCCATTGGAACAAAATGGGTATTCAGAAAAAAACTGAATGAGCAAGGAGAAGTTGTCAGAAATAAAGCACGACTGGTTGCACAAGGATATAGTTAGCAAGAAGGTATTGACTATAATGAAACCTTTGCCCCAGTCGCCACGTTAGAATCTATTAGATTATTGATTGCATTTTCCACTCAATATGACATTACTTTATATCAAATGGATGTTAAAAGTGCATTTTTAAATGGTTACATAGAAGAAGAAGTTTATGTCCATCAACCTCATGGCTTTGAGGATTCAAAATATCCAGAACATGTTTTTAAACTTAAAAAATCTTTATATGGTCTGAAACAAGCTCCTAGAGCTTGGTATGAACGATTAAGTTCATTTCTTCTAGATAAAGATTTTACCAGAGGAAAAGTGGACACAACTTTATTTTGTAAGACATTTAAAAATGATATTTTAATTTGTCAAGTATATGTAGATGATATTATATTTGGAACTTCTAATGTTTCTCTTGGAAAAGAATTTGCTAAATCCATGCAAGCAGAATTCGAAATGAGTATGATGGGAGAACTTAAATTCTTTCTGGGAATTCAAATTAATCAAACTTCTGAAGGAACCTACATATATCAAACAAAGTATGTCAAGGAACTTCTGAAAAAATTCCATCTATCAGAAATTAAAGAAGCTAAGACTCCAATGCATCCTATGTGTATTATGGGAAAAGATGAGCTAAGTAAGAAAGTAGATCAAAAACTCTACAGATGTATGATTGGATCTCTACTTCATCTAACTGCATCTAGACCAGATATTCTGTTTAGTGTATGTTTATGTGCAAGATTCCAATCAGATCCTAGAGAATCTCACTTGACAGCTATCAAGCGGATTCTGAGGTATCTGAAAGGTACTACTAATGTTGGATTGCTTTACAGAAGATCAAAAAACTTCAACTTAGTAGGATATTGTGATGCTGATTTTGCTGGAGACAGAGTGTGAAAATTCTGGTATGACAAACTCGGATATCAATCCTGGTGTCAAGACATATGATCTGTTATTAATGTAGCACAAGCAGAATAGAAGGATCTCTCACTATTTGATTACTCTTAGGAAAGAGTCAATGAGACCTGGGATCACACATGTTCAGCATACATAACCAGATTATAATTTTTACATGGTTCTGTATAGGAACAACTAACACTTCTGAACCTAATGTTATAGACAAAGTCATAACATTCATAACTGAACAAACAATGCAGAAGATAAATAACACAGTTAATTGTTAACCCAGTTCGGTCTAACTACCTACTCTGGGGGCTACCAAGCCAGGAAGAAGATTCCACTATCAGTAGTACTATTTTATATAAACAAGCTCTGATTTACAGATAAACAACCTCTGGTTTACCTAGTCACTACCCAATGCAATCTCTATCTCAGAACTCCATCCAAGATAAGAAAACCTCTGCTCACTCCCTGGTGATACCTAACTGTTACAACCCTGCAACAACTATTTACACAATTAACAATGAACACATACTTGATCTGCTTCGCAGCTTCAATCAAGCTTACAATACTCAACTCTTACCTACAAGTTTCGAGTGAGGATAATCACTTCTCTAACCTACAGGTTTCGAGAAGGACAAGGCAGCCATCCCACAACCTGGGTGGTCTACCTTTAGAAACCCTAATGATTACATCGTTAAAACCAGGTTTTCTATTTCAAACTAGGTTACAAAAGTTTCCTATTTATAACCTGATCCCAATTGGACTTGGGCTTACAAATCGCAGCACTCTGGCTGTTACAAATATGCAGAAAATATTCTGCTACAAATAAGGTCTTTCAATCCTGAGTTTCCTAAATTAGAAACTGCTGAATCCAATCTTCTGATCTGATTCTTCCTGAATCTTCAATCTTCTGATCTGATTCTTCAATTATTCTTTTGACCTTTAAATATGCGCCACATAGGATTACATAATATTCACATAGAATATTCTGTATCTGTTAAGTACAAACTGAATCTTCCTTCCAGTTCTGCAGGCGCGATGTCATGAGTTGATGTCATGACATTCCATCTAACATCTTGCTTGTACCTGTTTTGTTCTTTATAAACCTGCAAGATTCACATTTTGACCATTTGGTGCTATTATATGTTTTAGCCAAACATTAGACAATAATACAAGACAGACAGAGCATCAACAGAGTGGAATGTAAAAGCACTTCTGGAAGCTTTCAGTTTTTGGGAAAGAATCTGATCTCCTGGTACAGCAAGAAGTAAGCTACAATTGCACTATTAACTACAGAAGCATAATATGTGGCTGCTGCAGGCTATAGCAGTCAGATGCTATGGATGAAAATTCAATTAGAAGATTATCACATCTATGAGCGTAAGATTCCTATTTTCTGTGATAATACTTATGCTATTTGTATTTCAAAGAATCCTATTTTACACTCTAAAGCTAAGCATATAGAAATTAAGCATCACTTCATTAGGGATTATATTCAGAAAAGGATGTAAGTATAAGAGTGCGCCTAAGAGGGGGGGGGGGTGAATTAGGACCAATAAAAATTTCTGGTTTTAGAGACACGGATGTAGTTATTTTCTGGTTTGGTGCAAGTGTTTAGAGATGTGTTACTTTCTTTTCTCGTTATGATTTGTGAAAGCGATAAATGCGGAAAAGTAAAGAACACAATGATGTATACTGGTTCCCCTCACAGTCCGAGAGTACTCCAGTCCCCTTTCAACATGAAAGAGATTATACTATTGTTTGTAACTTGTACAAGACAAACCAAAATACCAAGAACAATCCTCTTGGATTTTCACTAAGTACATTAAAAGAACAATCCTCCCTTAATGACTTACTTGTTTCCAACAATCCTGGACAATAAGATTTCACCACCAAGAACAATCCTCTTGGATTTACTAACTTGATTATGAGAACAATCCTCTCACTAATCAAAAACCCTTGCTTCCAACAATCCTGGATAGCAAGTAATAATAACCAAAAAAATGGAAATATATTTGAGTAGAAAAGTATATGAATATGTATCAATCTTTAAGAAAGATCCTCCCTTCCAAGCAAGCAATTATCAATGATAGTATAGTGTTCAATGTTTATGACTTATGATATAAATTTTTTTGGACTTTGTATGAAACTCTAATGGAGAAAACCTCAATGTGAAAGTTTGAATATCAATGAGCACTTTGTATGAAATTTGAGAGAGTAATTGTATATAATTGCAAATGGAAGAGGTGAATATAAAATATGAAGGTGAGGGTATTTATAACCTCTTAACACCCTTCTAAAACAGTATAAAAACATGAAATGGTGCAATGTCTAAAGGGTGGAAAAATATGGACGTTTGGCTCTTTTGAAATGCTGAAACAATGCCACTGGTTCAGTGTAATCGGTTACGAGAATTGGTGTAACCGGTTACACTGTAACGTTAACCAAAATATTTGAAAAAAAGGAGCCTGTAATCGGTTACTGTAACCGATTACAGCTTTCCACCAACAACTTTCTAGTAGCGCAGAAAGTGTAATATCATGAGCGTAACCGGTTACACTAGGCACCAAATAAAATTTTAGTATGTGAGTGCATTTGTGTGTTGGTTATGCATGGACTTTTTAGTATGCATGAGTTTGAATATTTTGAGCATTATACTTATCATATTTTTGCATGCTTCTACTTTTAGTGAGCACAATCCATGCTAGGTCTTTAATGGCAAGAGTCTTGGATATCATCATGCAAGCTTCCATGAATGAGTGCCTTGATTCCTATAGTTGGTGATGTGCATTTAGAAGCTTTTCTATACACTTTTTGATATGAGCACTTGGTGTTAAACTTTGTCTTCATCAAAACTAAAACATGTAAAGTCTTGTATTCACAAGGGATACTCAGTTTAAACTTTGTTGATACAGACCATCAATGGGTTGATATCTTCACCAAACCTCTTTCTGAAGATAGATTTAAATTCATTTTGAAAAGCATTAGTATGGAACTCTGTCCAGAATGAAGTCATGCTCAATATCTGAAATTCCTTTAGAACATTCTGTTGCCTAAAATGAACTATCGGATTTATAACTCCTCAGAAGTTGGAAGTGAAACCATTTAGAAACATCTGGCCTACGTGGTTCAGAAATTCATTTTCTAATCTAGATCAGAAGTTCATTACATAAAACAGCCGTATCACGCTAACCCTAGAATTTTGAACACGTGTTCAAATTTTCGAAAGGTCACGCGTGCAAGCTATTAAGGCACGAGTCATTGGTAACTGTTGTATTAAATATTTTACGTTTCCCCTAATATCATTAATCATGATGCTAATATCCTTTGCTTATTCCAATATTTTCTCATCATTTTGTAAATCATGCAAATTTCTATATTTATTGCATCCGATTATCCGTTCTCATTCCTCTTTTCTTCATCCCTATATATAAACTCACATCCATTGCCAACTCTTATCACTTCAAATTTCCTTCATTCCTAAATTAAGTCCTTGTTCGTTATTCACATTTTCTCTATCCCTCATGGCCTCCCAAACAACCCTAACTGTCCTCAAGGAGAAATTTCTCTGGCATTCACAAAGCAATGAATACTACATTGCTTGTTTTAGAAAACAAGGATGGGGAAGGTACTGCATCCTTCTTCTCAGTCCTATCTTCACCAGTTTGGTGAAAGAGTTCTGGAAAAATGCTTCTATCAGTGATGACAATCTAAGCATTTCTTCGACCATTCACGGGATTCCCTTCACTCTAACTAAAGCATCCATTGCTACAACCACCGACTGTCCCTCAAATCCAAATGCTGCATGTTTAACACACTTTGATTACGTAAATGTATTTGGTATCCCAAATGATCTAAGCAAGTCTTCTCGACGTACTCTAAACAACCCAATTTTTCTATCTCCTATAAAATGGGTATTGTTTCGCCTCGTTCTCCTCAACTTGTTACCTCGAGGAAACTTTTACAAGATCTTGCACTCTAAAGATTATTGTCTCATCCATCGCCTTGAAAAAGGTCGTCTAATGAACCTTCCTGCCATCATCTTCAGTCATTTGAGAGAATCTCTCTTGGCTTTCAAATGTGGTCAGAACTTCTACATATCTTACGGTCGAGTCTTATCCTCTATGTTCGAAACTGCCGGAGTAGTGGAAATTCTTTGCAATGCAGGCTTTCCAAACAGCGATGAAGTTCTGTTTGCTGAGCCTTGTGAAGCTTTTTCTTTACTTGTGAAGATTTCGACATTAACTATTAGAATTTTTTGTTTCTTTTTTGCTATTGGTGCTTGTAATTTTTTATCATTAATGAAAATTTCCTTATGTCTGCATTTATTATTAGTGATATAAAAAGGGAAGAACGTAAAATATATTGATATTATAACAACATACCTGGAATCATTACCTTAAACATCTCACTTAATATATGTGTGTGTTCACTAAGTAAGAACAGGAAAATTCTAGAACGCCTTGGTTAAAGAGCAGATACATAAAGGGAATGTTACTCACTTTCATTCTTTATCTGATTTTTTTTTGCTTTTTGAGTTATGACAAAAAGGGGGAGAAGATAATGAAAAGTGAAATTTTGACTTGATTAAAATTTAACAATTATGGGACTAAGTCTAATACATTTCTAACAAGTGTACAAAGAATTGTACTTCTTTCTGAAAGTATGCAGGAAAATCATATTCTGAAAGAAAATCCGATAGATCTTCTAAAGAAGCTCCTTGAAAAGAAAATAAGCTAATCTTCTGAAGAAATACGCTGGAGAGAAAAATATGCTCAGGGAAGTTATCCTTTTAAATTTTTTCTCTACGTATCTATTTCAGGGGGAGATTGTCTTTCTTATATACAAAATTTCTGATCAGAACTTAAATGTTTTGTCATCATCAAAAAGGGGGAGATTGTTAGAACATAGTTTGGTTCTAATCATATCTTAGTGTTTTCATGATAACAATTAAATAAATTTTGTATAAGTAAATGTGGTACTCTAATTATATATTTCGTTTTCAGACGAAGTTCTAACTCAAGTACCATCAGAACATGAACTTGTGTAAAGATGAACAAACGATGGAAGAAAAGTCACGCTGAAGTTCTAGAAGTTCTAATACATGAAGTAACTTCTAAATGCACCAACCGCTGTAGACAAATTCTGATACAAGCTATATTCACAAAGTCAAGACAGAAGTTTATGAAGAAAAAGAAAATCAAAATGCAAAGTTCTTATACAAGATACAATACTGTTACCGACATAATGATTAAAAGACGGCTGAAGTAGTTTTAAGGAAAAAATTTCAAGAAGCGTGGAAAGCTCAATTCACCAACACATCACGCAACATTTAATGCAAAAACAACTTACGAGGAAGCAACAGACAACATCTTCCAAAGGCTATAAATAGAAGATCATTTGAAAAAGCAATAACAACAATTTACTTAGAGATACGAACGTGAATTATTATGCTGAAGAAAAATAATTTGTTCGTACTATTCATATTCATTGTACTTAAACTTAGTGAAAAATCACTGTTGTGATAAAGCTTGAAATTCTGGTATGACAGACTCGGATGTCATTCACGATGTCAAGACATCTGATCTGTTGTTAATGTAGCAGAGGCAGAATAGAAAGATCCCTTATTTATTAATTACTCCTAAACCGGAGTCAATGAGACCTAGGATCACACACGTTCAGTAAACATAACCAGATTGAAACAATTATATGGTTTTGTTCAGGAACAACTAACACTTCTAATCATGATGTTATAAACGATGTCATAACAATTATAACTGAACAAACAATGCAGAAGATAAATAACACAAAGAATTGTTAACCCAGTTCGATTTAACTACCTACTCTGGGGGCTACCAAGCCAGGGATGAAGTTCACTATTAGCAGTATCAATTCAGAGCTAAACTCCCAGTTTACAACTCCTCACTTAATCACTACCCAATGACCCTTCTACCTAGGTTCTCCCTAAATATGAAATATCTCCATTCCACTCCCAATCATAGCAATGATGTCTAGCAGTCAACAACTCAGCCACTGCATCGACGACCTAATGACCAACAATCTAAATACACAAACAAACATAACTTGGAGTTGCATAACAGCTTCCTCCAAGAAAAAAAACTTCACTCATTGCTTCACAACTTCTGAGTAAGTAAAACAAACCTCCTGCCTACAGGCTTCGAGGCACAAATCAGTGACCATCCCATAAACCGGGTGGTCCACTTAGGCTAACCCTAAAGACTACATCGTTTTAAAATCCGGCTCGCTTCCTAAACTAGGTCACAAAGGTTTCTATTTATAACCTGATCCCAATTGGACTTGGGCTTACAAATCACAGCACTCCTTGCTGTTACAAATCTGCAGAAATATTCTACTACAAATAAGGTCTTTTAATCATGAGTTTCCTAATTTATCTCCTAAATTAGAAACTGCTGAATCTTCAATCTTCTGATCTGATTCTTCCCGAATCTTCAATCTTCTGATCTGATTCTTCAAATATTCTTTTGACCTTTAAATTTGCGCCACATAGGATTACAAAATATTCTTTGAATATCCTGTATCTGTTGAGTACAAACTGAATCTTCCTTCCAATTCTGCAGGCGCGATGTCATGAGTTGATGTCATGACATTCCATATAACATCTTGCTTGTACCTGTTTTGTTCTTTTTATATTTGCAAGATTCACAGTTGTATTATGTTTTACTGCTATTATGTTTTAGCCAAACATATATGCCAATTAGCCAATAAAAACACTAACAAAGCTTTTTAGAAGCAATCTGAAACACTATTGTTAGAAGTTCTTATCTGTAATTGTTCCTTGAGAGACCAGTTCGGTCAGATTTCTCAAGAGGGATAGGACTAGTTAGTATTAGAGGTGTTAGTCACTTGCAGTTAGCTTGTGCATTATATTGTTAGTCACACCAGTTGGTTGTGCATTTGTAATAAGGTTGGTTATAGTGGATTAAGTCCTTGTTGAGAGAGGCGAAATTACCTTGACGGGTGGACTGGAGTAGTTTGAGTTCAAATGAACCAGGATAAAAATATCGTGTGAATTTTATTTGCCAAAGAAAATCCCTTATTTAACCCGCCTTTCTAAGTGTTTTCATACCCTTCAATCCCTGTTGAACCTTTTTGTCAATGTCCATGTTGTTTTTACTAAATGCTTGCTATGAGTGTTTGGTTCTCATTTTTTGCATGGATGTTGATTATTTGTTTTATTTAACCCTCAATTTTGTGTCGATGTATGAGTTTTTACCTTGCCTTAGAAAATAGGGAATATCTACACATTAATGTTGGTTGAATTCAAGTTGGGGAGAGATTGATTACTTGCTTGGTTGGTTGGTTGCTATGAGGTTGAGAAAAAGAAAATAAAATAAGTGAAAAAGAAAGAAAAAAGATAAAAGTTTAAAAAATAAAAATAAAAGAGTATGAAATGAAAATGTGCAATAACTATTGTGTTTCGTGTGAAACTTGGAATGAAAGAAGAAGTTTAATTGAAATTCTATTGTTTGAAACTTTGTGGAAGTAATTACTCCCTTAGGTTTAGGCAAGTTTTTATTTCGATTAGCTTTAGGAATTATCCCTTGTTTGTTAACCAAGTCACATTACAACCTTGAAAAGTCCTTGTGATTCTTGCTTTTGTAGTTTCAATGTGATTTTTGGACGAATGCATAATTCTGTCTATTGTTTGCAAGATTGTTGGGTGAGTGAAAATTCCTCATTTTTGTGTGTTCTTCATCTACTGATGAATTTTTGTTAGGTGTGATTCTTGATTGAGATTGTTTTGCTTTAGAATGTTTTGCACAATTTTTGTACTTAGGATTCATTTTGATTTTATGCATCGTTGTAGTATAGTGGTAAGCATTCTTTTTTGCATTCACATTGTTGAATTTTGAACCATACAACTGTTTCGTTTTCCAAAACTTATTGATACATGATATTTTGGTTGATTACTTTTGATCTTTAAGTTTGTTTGGCCTTGTTTGAGGACAAACAAGTTCAATCTGCGGAGAGTTTGATAAGTGCCAAAATGTCGTTATTTTGTATATGTAATTTGTGGCACTTATTGATACTTTTTGTTTATATCATGTGAATAATCTCTGCTTTTTGTGTAAATATGTATACTTTGTGTATTATTAAGTTTTCATGTATTTGTGTACCGTTTGATAGTTTTCTATTCATTTTGTAGGTATTGATGCGTATTTGGAGCATGAGCAATAAAGTGTCAAAGACACGGCTTCAAATGCGCGATTTTGAGCAACTCATCAACGAATAAGGCTCAAAATCAAAGAATAATAAATTATAAATTTGGTTGATATTTATTCATTGTTAGATAGGAAATTGAATAAGCTTTCCAACGCTTCGAACCGGGCGCAAATCAGAGTTATGATTTCTCAAGTTATGGCAATTTTACTAAAGTTGTTTTTTGTTGACAGCCCATACCGTGCGATGCGACTTTTCACCGTGCGACGCGTGCTCTACGAATTTCAAAGTGTATAAATAGGGGGAAATAGTTTTTTTAGGTTAAGTTTTGGGTATTTTTGAATCCCAACTCATCAACCTTCATTTTTTTTGTCTAGAGAGCTTAGAAAACAACATTTGAGCTTGCATCTGGATGATCTGAGGTCGCATTTCTCATCGATTGGTGTTGACAAACCAAGAAATGTTTGGTTCCTCTTCTTTTCTTTGAAATCTATTTTTGTTGGATTTTGTATGTAACTTTACCTTGATTATATGTATATTTATTGCTCATGGTGTTGTATGAAACTCATTTTACAAATCGATGTTGATGATTGCTTTCTTTATTTGGGTTTGGGTTGTTGCAGAAATGGACGGCTCAAATCCAGATTTAGGATGAACATATATTGGATTTTAATACTAGAGATAGATTAAGGCTTAGTATTCACTTGTGTATCAAAGCTTAATGCTTCTGTCTTGTTCGTGTTGCGTTGAGAAATCGTCGACGCGAGCAAAACAGTTGATTTCTCACTTTGCGTTAGATATAACCTATGTGTGAGTGGTACGTGATGATATTGACGAGTTATTTAGGTTGAGTACAACTGGGTAGTAAGTTTAAGTATTTTATAGGGTAGATGAAATGCAAACCCGAGAGTTATCTACTTTCCGAAGAATGAAATTATTTTATATTCATAAGTTAAATTCCCGCATTTACTTTAAACCCATTTTATTCCAAACTTAAGAACGCGAGACTTGTCGAACGGTGATTCGATAACCACTAATCTCTTTGGAGACGATATGATAAAACTAAATAAATAATTAGTTTCGCTTGCCGCTTTACCGCTTCAACACACCAATAAAGGATCAAAACCTCGTAATTCGGGGTATAAATAACAAAAGGGTTTGTTATGGATTGATTTTAATTGAAGAGATATTTTGTCATATTAAGGAGAACACTAAACTAATCTCCCATAAGTATGATAAGATGAGTCTTTGCATTATCATGAAGGAATTGCTCCAACTTGGAAATAGAATCAACAAGTATGTCACTAACTCCTTGAAGTATAAAAGAATAAACATCATTTCAATCGCTACTATGGGGATATGAGATTCACATCTCAACTATGAAGAAGACTCATGTCTAATCTTTGAAAAAAAATTAAGTGAAAAAGCCAAAGTGGCAAAAAGGATTTGAATGAGTTTGTGTGTTTTAATCATGTAAAAAGAGTTTCAGATGCTTAAAGTGTATTTAAGCATTTATTAAAGAAAAGGAGTTTGAAAATGCAATGACCTAAGTCAAGTTTTTTTTATAGAAATAGGTGTAAGTTTGAAAATAAGGGTTGAGAAACAAGCTTAACATAAAGAGAAAAAGATGAGCAAAGATATACAAAACACACACAAAGAGGCAAGCAATTGACTAGAAATTCAAACACGCACAATCCTTTCCCTTGGATTAAGCAACATTAGTGTGACAAGCAATTAGGTCAAAACTAAACATGAATATGATATTCAAAGATCAATAATCATGAAACTCAATCACATATACAAGGCCAAAGATCAAACACCAAAATCAATGAAAGCATATAAACATGGCAAGAATAACTCAAGAGAGTTTCAACAAACAAAGCATGCATTAGGAAGTATTTCAGCAAACGAAGCAAAGATTCAAGGTTCATGCCTCTAGAAAGCATGCATTAGGATTTTAAAGTCAAGACAAACCAATCACCACAAGTAGACAAACATCACGCATCTTGTACAAGGTTCAAGCATCCATGTATCTAACATGTCATCAAAGTAAAAGAAGGAAAACACCTAAAACATGACATTAAAGTATCACTCAAATCCAAACATGTGTCAAGATAAAGCATAAAGAGTGACTCAAGAACCAACAACATCATCCACCAAGGAGAGTACATAACATGTTAAGATATAGATACATTTCAAATTTTTTGAAATTAATCATGAAGTAAAAAACAAAAGACACAACATTCATCAAGACATTTAGGCATGTTTTAACAAATATCAAAAGAAAGTAACCCCAACAACCCCAAGTTATGACCTCAATCACGCATCCAAGGTAAAGGCATCACAAAAAAAAAATCATCACATTAAAGCAACAAGTTCAAGTTAACAATTCATGAAAACTAGGGTTTTAGATTCAAACAATAAGTCATGCATCAATACTTTAACTAAACCCTGAATCATTCAAGAACAAACATTGCATTATGCTTTATCAAGCTTTTTATTCAAGATAAAAATAAAGAAAAGTAAACCATTTAATCAAAGTATTCAAAATAAATTAATTAGAAAAAATAAAAAATAAAATAAATTAAGGGAAAATAAAATTAAGACTTAACAAATATTTAGGTTTTCTTTTGAGGAATTAAAAGTAATAAGAAACAAGAAAGGAAATAGAAAGAAAATCATGAAAATAATTGAAATAGAGGCAAAAAGGGAAGAAAAAAAATAGAGAAAAAGGGTTCCATGGGTGTTGAACCTATGACCCTAAGCATAACAAAAACAACATCACACCGCTGCGCCAAAGTTGGCCTGCTGGTAACAAAATCATTCAAAACACATATGAGGAGAATAAAGCGTGTTGACCAATCAAACATTGCTAACACAAAAATTTGAACATAGTGCCATGGGGTCATTCCCTACATATACAACATAGCTCAGCAATTCAAGATACGAAAGTAATCAATCACAATTACCACCAATGTACCATTCACACAAACAATACATAGAGCACACCAAACATACATTTCACATCGACACATGTGACTCTAATGCAACTCTATGCAATATGCATGTGGTACCAATTTTTTATCCTTATCGATTTCACCGAGTCCATATCCAAGACAGATAACCACAAAAAATAAGCATGTCCCATAAGCTTCAAACCTATCTCCAAGGTTTGGGAAAAGTCACTAGCTTCCACGAAACTAGAAAATATTGTCTCTTGACAACAAATTATGCATGTGAAATTACCAAAAATTATATACAATTAAGACCATATCCAAATCTTAATTATACAAGAATATATCACATAATTAATCACATATGAATTATCTCACCTTTTGCACAAACATACATATATCATGTCATCATTCACATATGAAACACCTTCATAGCATTCACCAATTCAACACATCACAATTAACATAGAGAAAACAATGCTCATTAACGTTATTCTCAATCAATTGCAATTCACAACATACATATCCACAAAATTCAAGTGTTATGTTTATACAAAGAATTGTCTCAAAAACTATCCAAACTTGTTCCTAAAATTATAAAAAATTTATGACAATTCATGATAAATCAATAACATACAAAATCCAGTCTAGTTCAGGAAAATATATAACTTTTCATTCCAGACCCCGCTAAGCGCGATAAAGCCCTCTAAGCTCCCTCATGAACAACCAGAAAAATAGTGTTTCAGAATAGTCTCGGATTGCTACGATTTTCATCCCTAAAACTCATCCAAATATCCATATTTCATGAACTAAAAGCATTATAACATATTTTCATCATGTAGTATCAATTACAAACATAAAAACATGAGTCAAACATCAATTTCATGGATTCTAAATCAAAACCTAAGCATACCAAAACCTAGAAATTGAAATCCTAAATCCTAGTTCATGTTACTACCCATTACATATATTACATACTCCCATAATCAAATGAAAATCCACCCTTACCTTGGATGTATATCTTATTCTAAGGTTCTCTCTTCTTCTATTCCCTTTCTCTTCTTTCTCCTATTTTCCTCTCCTCTTGATTTTTTTCACTTCCCTTTCTAATTTCTATTTCTCTTATTTTATCAAAACCATTACTAACACAAATTTCACTAATGGGCTTACTAACATATACCCCCACCTTTACTCTTCCTATTATTATTGTTAGGCCCAATTACTCATTTATATTATTCTCACACCCAATGACCCAACACACATATAACACACATGTTTACAAAATCACACAATTAATTAATTACTATATCATATAATAATGAATAAAATAACTAGTAAATAAAATCGGGGTGTTACACCGACCACCACCAGCCATCATACATAGTGGTTAGTTTTTCCAGAAATGTGAATATATCATTCAGAATTAAACAAGGATCATGAATATGATATTTAATTTCAATGAATCAAAATGGAACTCACACAATCATGGCAAAACCAGAGAAACCCTATATTTTCAAAATGAAATTAAATCACGTACATAATCAATCAATGCCTATTTTCATAGGGCTTCAGCTCATGTTAACCCAAGCAATGATTTAGTATCAAGAATGGTGAAAACTGATGCTTGGAAGTAAGAGGTCGAAGAACATGAAATGTTACCTATCAGAGTGAGTCTGATGCTTCTTCACAACCACTTGCAGAGATAAAAAAATGATGCCCTTAGCTTCCTTGAGTCTCCATGAGTGTGAATGAATGCTCACTTTGTCTGAAACCTTCTGGAACTCTATACCCAACTCAACTTGCAAGTGAAGAAAAATGGTGTTGGTTGGAGTCATTTGGTGGTTACAGAGGTGTATCAATGCATACAGAAGTTTGTATATGGTGTGTGAATGGTGTTTCAATGGAAAATTTGATCAGAACTTGAGAGAAACAAGAGTTTCGAAGTTTTGGTTTCTTGAAGAAAATGAGTTTTTGACAATGGTGTTTTTTTGTGCGTGATGCAATGAGCTTGAGTTAGCTCTTATAGATACTTGGTTTAGGTTAAGATAGAGGTTCAAATCAGACTTGAGCTCCTTCATGGCTTGATTCACACAAAAATGGTAATGGAGGTACAAGTGTGTTTGGCTCGGTTTGGCTCCAAATGAACACTTTGAGCTCTCAAATCTAGGGTTGGATGACTTCAAAAGAGGTATGGATAATCTGAATTCTAGCTGCATCCTTGTGGACAAGTTTTGAAAGTCTTCACTTTTCACTACATGCCAAAGTGTTGATCCCAAGTAAACAGTTGCAACAAGTTTTTGTCCTTACTATTGGGGTTCAAATTGCACAAATATGGTATCATTTTGGAGCTGACATGAGATGGAACAAGTTTGGTGTTGATATTGTTTCAAGTTATGGCTTATAAATCACCTAAATCATATCCTCTAAGTCATGCCAAAAAGTATGAGTTCAAGCACTTAGAGAAATTTTGAGTCATCTTGTCAAATAAACAACCATGGAACATTCATTTTGGCCTTCCATTTCTCCCAATTGACAAAAGCTTTTTGGATCAAATATTTCACTATGATGAAGTATGAAATACCCTCTTCAGTTGCAGCCTTCAATCATAAAAAATGATTCCATGGATTGTTCACAAATTGGCCATAAAGTCATGCACTTGGGAAGACTTCAACGCTTAGAAAAATTTCTAAGTGTTTTGATCTTGTGACAACTTGATACTTCAACTTTGACAAAACATTTTAGGCACTTAAAGAAAGCTTTTGGCCTCAAATTTTCCATCATCTTGTAGTATCAAACATCATCTTTGATTGTATACCTCAAGTGCTCAATTTGGATTCTTGATTCAACCACAACTGTCTTAGAAAGTTGACTACTTGAACATAAAATTTTTGGTACTTGGAGAAAATTCAAAAACCCTAATTTTGACATCCTTTGAGATTTTCTTGACCTTATTGATTTAACTTGATCAAATTAAAATATCTTCCATATCTTCTTGATTCTTGACTTGAGAAGTCAACGGTTGACCAAAAACATCAAAAGTCAAACTTTAACTTTGAGCATTTGTTGACTTTTACCAAAACCCTAATTTAGAGCTTCTGATGAATTGGAACTTGATGAACTTGAATTGATGCCAACTTAAGCTTTATTATTGATGAGAGGGAGTCTCTTGAGCACCGTGAATTAATAGAGGAGCTTGAGGCCTTTGAGGAACACACAAAACCCTGATTGGTCAACTCCCTTAAACCTCTTGATCCAAAGCCCTATCTTGCAAAAGAACCAAAACACACAAGGCAAACCTTTGTATTCTCATAAGGTAAAATGAACACACAAAATGCTTGATAATCTTAATGCTATGCAAATGATGCAATTTGAGGTAAAATTTTAGGGATAAAAATTAGGGTATGATAGTGACAATGGATGTGTATCTCTTAGATACCCATATCATTTTTTCTAAAGTAACCAAAAACTTCCTGATATAATAGTTTGAGATATGACGCTTAGTATAGTGATAGTGAATTGTGATAGATGAAATATATGACTAACTGTGTTAATTCTATATTTTTATGATTGACAATATTATGTTTGGTAAAACTAACTTATAGAGAAACATGTTGAACAACAACTAGACTTTTGGAATCTGTAAATTTGTTACAGATTCAGAATATTCTAGGAATATTATGCACTCCTATGTGGCGCTTAATTTAAAGATCAAAGATTATATATATTTTCAAGATATATAAATATGGAGATTATTTAGGTAAATAATGATTGAAACCTTGTCTTTATGGAGAAGATATTGGAGATTTTCAGTAGTGACCTGCTGTAATTTTTAAGCCCAATCCAGTCCAAAAGATTGTTTTAAATAGAAGGCATCAAACCTAATTGATGTGTGGAACTAAGTATGTGTTTTGTTTTAGGTTTTGTGCAATCTTATTAATTGTGAGCCTCTGTAATATCATCTTGATAAAAGAGTAGGACTGTCTTGTTTGAGTTGTAGGTTCTCTTGACCATTCATAAGCTTTTAAGCATTGAGTGGTTGTATGTCCTTGAAGTGTGTCTTCTAAAGTTTTTGAACTGATTATCATGGTTGTGATTGAGGGGGATTGAGAAGGGTTTTCATACCTAGGCGAGTTTTAGATAGAAGTATAGCACGAGTAATGATTAAGTGAAAAGGCAGTAAATTGGAGGTTGTTTACATAGGACTTTGAATTGATACTATCATAGTGGACTTATCCCTGGCTTGGTAGCCCCCAAAGTAGGTGTTGTTGTACACCAAACTGAGTGAACAATTTTGTGTGTTTATTTACCTTTCAGTATTGCTTTGAATTGTATGTTGTTCAGAGATCAGTGTTTTGACATCTCTTAGGACATCTGAGATCTGAATACCCAAATTTCAAACGGTATCAATTAAAATTATTTTGGCTTAAATGACCTATTGGTCCTTGTAAGTTAACGTGTTTTTGTTTTCAGTCTCTAATATGATTTTTTTTGGAAAATAGTTCTTGAATGTTAAATCTTTTTCGTTTTAGTCCTTAAATTCAAAATCCGCAGAAAAATCTGTAAGTTTCCTGCAAATTTTTCGTTGAATTTTCCTGAAGATTTAAAATCCGTAAGTTTCTTGCGGATTTCCTATGAATTTTTCTACAAATTTTTACTTAAAGGACTAAAACCCAAATAATTTTAACATTTAAAAACTATTTTCATAAAAAAAAAATAGAATTAGAGAACACACTAACTTACAGGACCAATAAATCATTTAAGTCAATTATTTTTGTAAAGATTTTCAAAAGACATTTTAAATATTGTTTATTTATTTCCAAGTCAAGCATTTTCACTTACAAATGTGATAATGTAATTTTCAAAGAATAATTATCTTTTTGTAAATCCACACAACTATATAAAATAAGATAATTCATTAGACTTCCACTATATAGAGGTTCACCTGGGAAAAAAGGTGGGATTTTTATGCACTTTCAGAGAATTTTTATATTGTAGGATTGGCATCATGTTGACCCTCACACACTAATAATCTTATGTGTGAATTGTTTATGCATATTTGCAACGAATTCTCATTGCTTCATGCCAAATAACACATAAATTTGTGTAAGTGTATTAACCCTTTAATAGTTTCCTTCTCTAGTTCCCTCATGGTTGACTTGCAAAGCATCCTACATCTCTTATATGTAGTTTTCCAATTAAAATAGTGATAGTATTGGCCCAAAGCAAAAATGATAATCTTTCTCGAATACCAATCAAACTAGGGATTCTTATTAATCAAGTCATGCCCAATCAAATTAAGACTTATTAGTGAAGACATCATACAACTAATTATTGGGAATGTATGTCTGATTTTTGTTTGTATCCTAAACCTCCATATCATAAGCTATGATATGGATTTAATTGAAACACCTACTTTAATTGGAAAAAAAAAAAGAAGATACTTGATAAAATGAAGTGATAGAGTAATATGAAACCTTGGTTGAAGACGAATTACATTAAACTTTCAACAACTTGATAAAAAAATCAGGACAATTGAAATTGAAAAATTATTTAGGTAAGAATATCTCAAACATGTTATTACATTAAATCACAAAATAATTTGTTTGTACAACTTGATATGAAGTGTATTAATAAAATTCCACATGATTTTGAAGGTTATATTTATCCCCATTAATCAAGTATAAGTAGGAAAAATTCAACACTCTTGTAAAATTCATATTTAACATAAAATCATTATTTATATAAACTTAAAATTAAATTTAAAATATTTGTGAGAAATAAAACATGAATTCGAAACTATACAATAAATTATTATAAACCTAAAATAAAATTTAAAATATTTTAGAGATCCACACATTTAAAAAGTTGAAAGTAGTGTTTTAAAAATTGAATCGAACCGGTTGGTCGGATCGGTTGGATCGAGAATCGGAAGGGTTACCGATTTGGTTTGATGGCTGGATCAGGTATGCTGTTGAACCAGTGAGAACCGACAAAAACCAGTCAAAACCGAAAAAAATTAGTGAACCGGCGGTTTTAGAAAATCGGTGGTTCAAATGCATGCTCTTTTTTCTGCACAAAACGAAGTTGTTTTCATGATTTTTTTAAAAATAAAATAAAATATAATTAGACTTTATTGGAACCTTATTTGGAACAACTTTTCCTCTGTTTGCAATTAGATTTGGTTTAAAATTTATTTAAATTTATATTTTGTATTATTTTGTTGTGATTGATGATTATATTTAGAATTTGAATTGTAAAGAATAAACATGTGAAATTATGATATTTTGAGATTTTAAAATTTTGTAGGTGTTTTGATATTTTTTAGAGACAGAGTCATCCGATTTGACCGATTTAATAAACATATAATAGTGCAATAGAGGTGAATTTGTTCAACTGAGTTATCTGGTTTAATCCAATTTAGTTATGCGGTTCGACCACTGACTTAGTGGTTCAATCAATGAACCAATAATCTAATATCCTCACCGGTTTGATGATCGGTCCGATTTTTAAAACACATGTTGAAAGCTTACAAAAATTAAAGTTTTTGAGTTATACAAAATTGTTTTTTCAAGAAATAACTTATTTTCAAGAAATCAATAATTTTATATTCAAATTCACAAATGTAAAGATATTAGGAATAGAGAATTGGACATCAACATTTATCTAGGATTTCTATTTTCATGCTCGATTGTAGGATACATCTTGTTCCATCTATACATATGTAAAAATTTCTTCCATTTATAAAAGAAAATTTCTTTAGCCACCTCCCTATGGGGTCACCCCAGCGAAAATTCCAAAATACCCCTGCTTCGGAAATGAACTTCCGAAGCGCTTTTTTTTTAAAAAAATTTCCACAATTCGGAAGTGCATTTCCGAAGTCAAAAAAATTCAAAATCCGTGCATATTTTCGGAAGTTCATTTCCGAAACTGTTGCTGCATATACAAATTTCCCTCCTTCACTATTTCATCATTTTTCTCCAAAACTTCTCAAACCCCTCTCTAAAACCCAATCAATCTCCATCCATTTTTCGCCCTAAAATCAAGTTTCAAACCGTTGATCACGTTAAAGGGAGCATAGAAAGCATCAATTTCAGGTAAACATCACTCATTTCATCCCCTATTTCACTACATTGATTGATAAATTTTATGCTGAAAACTGATATGGTTCGGAAGTTCATTTCCGAAATATATTACCTAATAAATTTCGGAAATGAACTTCCGAAATATGCCCTGGAAGTTTAAAAAAAAACAGTATTGGCCAATTTTGCTAATTTATTCATTTGTTAGGTATGGTGCATCCGGAAACATTGTGCGAGACGATGGAGGCATAGTTCCAGAAATTGTCAACGTTAATAACGATCCGGTTATTGACGTTACTCCTATGATCGATGCGGTCGATGTTCGGCAACATTTTACAAATGATCGGAGCTTCGGTAGTCGCGAACAATTGATTGATTGGGTTCGGAAGGAAGCTCACAAACATGGATTTGGAATTGTTATTTTAGGGTCGGATAAAGGAAATAGTAGGCGGAAATCTTTCGTTGTTTTGAATTGCGAACGGGGTGGTAGTTATGTACAATCAAACCGGGTGCTAAAACACGAGGACACGGGATCGAGGAAGTGCGGGTGTCCGTTTAAGTTGCGTGCTACTCGGAGGGTTGATGATTTGTGGCGGTTAACCGTAATTTGTGGAATTCATAATCATGCCTTGGATGTCAAGTTACACGGGCATCCAATGGCGTGTCGTTTGTCCCGCGAAGAGAGGAATGTGATATCGGACCTAACGATAGTCAAAGTGGCGCCTCGCAACATACTTGCCGATTTGAAGCGTAAGAATCCGGATAGCGTTTCAAATATCAAGCAAGTTTACAATGAACGGCACAATCTCAAAGTATTGAATATGGGCCCTCGGTCGGAAATGCAACAACTTTTGAAACTACTAGACGATAACAAATATGTTTCAAGCTTCCGAACCTCCGAGGATAAAGTTACGGTGCGTGATATTTTTTGGACTCATCCCGAAAGTATCAAATTATTCAACACATTTCCAACCGTTCTAGTCATGGATTCGACGTACAAGACAAACAAATATAGGCTTCCTCTTCTAGAGATCGTCGGTGTGTCCTCGACGGACAAGACTTATTCGGTGGGGTTTGCTTTTTTGGAGTGTGAAAAAGAAGACAACTTTACGTGGGCCTTGGGAATTTGCAAGTCTTTGTTAGTTGATCAAGAGGTTATGCCAAACGTCATTGTCACCAATCGGGACAATGCTTTGATGAATGCGGTCGATACCGTCTTCCCGACATCTACCGCTTTACTTTGCCGGTATCACATAACTTGCAACGTGAGAAGCAAGTTGAAACCCGCGGTTGGGACAAAATATAGGCCGGATGAAAATGGTAAAGTTGTCAAAGCCGGTGTTGTGGTTGATAGGATAATGGCGGCATGGAGTGGAATTTTGGATGCATACTCCGAAGAGGATTATACCGAGAAATTGGTACACTTTAGGTCTTTGTGTGGTTCCATTAAGACTTTTTGTCATTACGTCGAATCCACCATTCTTGACAAAGTTAGAGAAAAAGTCGTGTGCGCTTGGACAAATCGGGTTAGACATCTTGGTTGCACCACGACTAACCGAGTTGAATCCGCACACGCGGTCTTCAAGAGGTGGTTGGGTGATAGCAAGGGAGATTTGTGTCGCGGATGGGACACCGTGAACCAAATGCTTGAAAATCAACACAATGAAATTCAAACATCGTTCGGTCGGAGCAAGACGGTTATGGAACACCGGTATAAGGGCCAAAATCTATTCTCCCAATTGATTTACAACATATCTCGAACGGGTTTGAATTTTTTGTTTCATGAAGCTAAGCGGTCGGAGACCACGGGGACGGATAGTTCATTATGTGGGTGCACCATTAGAACTACATACGGCCTTCCGTGTGCTTGTATACTTGCAAAAAAGAAAAATTTGAATTCACCTATACGCATGGATGAGGTAGCCGACCATTGGAAGAAACTTCGTTTTGATGATTTTGACCCGCCGAAAGAAAATGACTCAAAAACCACCATCTCCGACGAGTTAGAAGTGATAATGGAGAAGTTTGCTAAAGCGGACGACACAACAAAAATGCACATAAAAGAACAATTGCGAAAGATCGCATTTCCGGAGACCACCGATTTGAAACCGCCATCTCAACCGGTTAAAACGAAAGGTGCACCGAAAAAGTCCAAAATTACACAAGATGACACGTCAACAAAACGATCTCCTTCCTACTTTGAACATGTTGATGCATCGTTCCCGGAAATTCATGAGACACCGAAGTCTAAGTGTAGTGGTAACAAAGGAGCCCGTATTTCGAAGCCACCTCGTACACCGCCAATCAAAAAATCACCAATTGTCTACATTGATGAGATGCCACTTTTTATGCACAAATATATCGATAACATCGTTGATGTTGGAGGCGACGACAATTGTGGATATCGGGCCCTTGCGGGTTTGCTCGGTAAAGGGGAAAATAATCACACTTTAGTCTGACGGGAACTCATTGCGGAGTTGACTTCGTATCGGGACATCTACGGCCGACTATATGAAAATAAGAAAAGTTTGCAAAAATTCATGATGCACTTGTTCCATCACTTACCGGTATCGCTCCAGTTTCGAAGTGGATGTCATTCCCCGATATGGGTCATCTAATAGTAAGTGCGTATGATATGGTGTGTATCGATTTGACGAGGTTTGGACTAAGTGAGACTTTCTTTCCACTTCATAGTCGACCGCCGTTGGACGCGTCGGGCCGCATCATATGCATCGGGTATCTACGATCGCGGCACTTCGTTCAAGTGTTTTTGAAACCGGGTTGTCCTATACCGGCTACTTCTTGTCAATGGACGGCACATCGTTCAAATGAGGCGGAGACTTGGCCGGATCCGTTCGTTTCGAGGATGGCGGAGTTTGAAGAAATGATGAGCAAAGAGCGCGAGCAAAATAGAGAGCGGTCGAAGAACGTGCCTATTTTGGACTTAGGATCCACCGATTGGTTCGGTGAATTTTAGTTCGTTCCGGATCGTTTTTGTTTGTAACGATCATTTTTTGTATGTATTGTTGTTTATCATGTAAAATCGGACCGATTCAATACATATATAATATAAGTATGTTTTATGTCATCTTTGTGTAATTTATGTCTATTTTGAATTCCATTTGTTCAATTTACACAACACACTAAGCAATCAACAAAATGTAAAATTAAAGTCTGTTTCTGCATAATTCGGAAATGAACTTCCAAAATATACATGTCTGGAGCCTATTTTCGGAAGTTCATTTCCGAAATGTCCCCTGATGCAGGATAAAATTTGTTGGGCCATCAATGCTCCAATAAGTCTATAAATACCACACACTCTTCTTCATCCTCTTCACACCACAAAACACAAATGACACAAACCTACGCCCACCTAGCATTCGTCTACTTTGAAACCGGCTACCCGATGCCGTTCCAATTTCGCTTCTCGCGCGACACGCCGTTTGCGGAGTTGATACCGTCGCTCAACACGCTTTTGCGCTATCCCGAGAATCGAAAGGTTGTCAAGCTCGAGTACCGCTCGCCATCGCTTAACGACGAGGGAGGCATTAAGTTCACACCTTTTGAGATCAAGAACGACGAAGATTTAGCGGTTTTGTGGACAACGTTCGACCGATTTTCTTCGAAAGGCCCGATCGAGTTGGACGCGAAACTTCAAAGATCGGCGGACGACGTAATCAAAATGTTGACTCATCCCCACCTACCCGTGTTCAACAATATGTAACTTTAATTTTCAGTAATATTATCGTTGTAATCTTCACCCGATTAAATAAAGCGAATCGTTGTTGTTTTCCATTTTTCTTCTGTCAAGACATAAATTCGGAAGTTCATTTCCGAATTCCTCCAAGGGGAGTGCGTTCGGAGATGAACTTCCGAAACACCACATTTTCTAAAAATGTAACTTTATTTCGGAGATGCATCTCCGAAATCAATATTTTATATTAAAAAAAACACGTTTTCGGAGATACATTTCCGAAAACACCTTTTTTTCAAAAAAAATACCTTTTCGGAAATGAACTTCCGAAACAAGAGGTAGTGTTGTAAATTCACCAGGGGTGGGCAGGAAGGTTAGGAGGTGGGTGAAGAAATTTTCTTATAAAATTGAATTTATTATGTTACGATAAAAATTCCATTTGCCCTTATTAATTCTAACTATTCTAAACCAAAAGCCCCCTTAATATTTAATATAACATAAAAGATATCAAAAATTTAGACTTTTATCTTCAACTTGACTCTAATTCAACACCAATTTGTTGAATATCTTTCTTAACTTTTTTATTTCAAATTATGCAAGCTTTTTTCAAATATTAAATCAAAGTACAATCTAAACTTTAAAATCTCAATCTTACAAAAAAAAAAAATAGTTTATTTTTTACTTTATTATACCTTTGATATGATTAAACAATCTGCAATTTATATAACGAACACTCAAGAGATAGTGAACTTTTTTTTTTAATCTATACCATTATCTCACCTTAAGAACTTGAAAACAATAGCGTTTTTTATCCAAGAGAAATTAGAATGAAGAAGGATGAATTTTAGATGTTAATGAGAAAAATCGAGTAAAAGGGTATTTGTAATTGTAAGAAATAAAATATGAAACTCACTTTTAAAATGTGATTATTTTTTATCGGCATGAATCATTATAAAGCATACTTAAATCAATTGAAAGCATTTAAATATTATATACAAGATCATTCTTAAATTGATTCATTAAATGGAAGAATAAAACTAGAAATTAAAAAAAAAAATTAGGCTTGAACCGATTCAAATATTGTTTGAATTGATTCAAGGTTATTTTCGAAGAAATTGTGAAAAACACCATGATAATGTTTGAATATATTCAAACACCTCTTGAATCAATTCATAACATCATTCTAATTTTGAACAAAATTATCCGACTTTATTTGAAATGGTTCAAGGCTTCTCTACCAATGGATTCAAACATTGTCAAACATGAGTTTTCAATATATAAATTTATAATGTGGATGTTCCTACTTGATAAAATGCTTATTTACCTGCATATTTTTTATTCAAAATACTTAGACAACATGTGATCAACAAAAACTTAAAACATATATTTTAGTTTATGAAAAACAATCATAAAAGCCTAAGCACAACTATTTTACTATTCCTAAAAGACATCCATTAACATACAATATTTTTACAAAGGACAGACATGCATAAGAAACATTATGTTTGAAGCCATGTATAGTGATATGCAATATGATCATTTGTGTATATGGTAACAAATCATGTTGTATAACATTATACAACACGATTTGTTTATTTTACAAGAGACAATAAACTAACAAACTATACTTCAATTAATAGTACAATAATTTTTGTTGTCCCAACCTGACTATGAAGATATGTTATGCGGCATCCTAAGTTCAAACTCATATGATCATATTTTTTTTACTGCAAGTATTTGTTCGAATGTGTTGGCCACTAGACCAATAACAGAAAAATTCTAATACAATAAATATAAGTCTAATAATAACTTGGAAGTTTCAAACTTCAAGGTAAACAGGAAAGAAAATACTTCTGTTTTTTAGAAAATAACTTTAAATTAGGGTTCTTACCCACTTTTCAAAGCTATCGCCATCTTCTCTGATATATTTTTTCTCAGGCTTCAAATCAATGGATAGTTTGGGAGAGTTCCTTGGATATGATAACAAACATATAGTTGCTACGACTTCAATCCAAGAGCAATCATCCAAAAACCAAATGGTTATATTCTTCATAACTCCGCCATTTAATATTAAGTACTTAACGAATTCAACTTCAAACTCTCCACCTTTGTATCCCTTTATACATAAGGACTTTAGATTGTGTTTGATACACTCACATGGCTCTCTTTCTGGCCAAAACAAACCTATAGGGTAAGGAAGACAATCAATGTCATTCTGACCATCTATTCCATCTGTGTAATCCCAATTGACCTAGAGTATATAGGGAAAAATAAAAATGTTATAAAACATAGTTATTCATACTTTAAATTAAGGTCTCAATACCATCATAACTTGGTCAAATATGACTAATTTAACTACAATATTAATTACACTAACACAATTATAAAAAAAATACAATGTAATCATTATTTACTCTAAACACCATTTTAAAACTAGAATAATTAAAAACGTATAAATAAAATAAATATAGTTGAAAACATATTGCTAAAGCAATTATGAGCTTACCTGGTTATTTATTTGAAGATACTTTAGTTGGACGCAGGACTTGAGGGCAAAAGAAATAGCTATAGTATTTCTATTGTTATTCAAATCAAAATCAAGGCAAAGAGTAGTCAAATTTTTCAGTATAATTCCCATGCTTGAACCTTGACGGCCCTAAGACAATCAGGAAATATGGTTATAAAACAAATAGATATGAATGTTAAAAAAATATAGTAATATTACATTATGAGAATATGATTGAAGCTTAAATTATTGAGTTGTTTTAAAATTTAATTATATTTACTCATCAATATAAATAATAAGGATCTAAATGAAGTCAAAAGCTAAAATTTCATTATTATTATTATTTGCATAACATTTTTCTAAGCAACAAATTCAAATTAGATAAAGTTTTTATTTTCTTATAGGGTGTTAGTGACATACTAGATTATTAAGCATTAAATAGAGAAAATGATAACAAATATCTTAAGGGTATTCTTAAAATATTTAAAAGAATAAGTTTTTATGCATATTTGTGTATTCAATGCATTAGCAAGACCAATAAAAAGACATCCTAAATAAAAAGTTGTATCATTCCATCACAAATACTTGATTAGTTTCATATAATAAGCTAATAGGTTTTCCTAAAGAGTATTGTTCAATAAGCATGGATTTTAATCACTTTGAGAAAGATCACACTTGAATTAAAGGATGTTTAAATTTAATCCTTAGCATTAATCCATTTGCTTAAACTAATAATTATATTAATGCAGATGATTGTACCATTTCATTATAATTGAATATAGACCATATAATTAGTTGTATAAATCCTACAAGAAATATGATGAAAGCACAATTCAAAACATTATAAAATATTTCTATTAATTACAAAGAAAAGTAATGTACCCATGAAATAAAAACAAGTAATTGACATTGATTAATTTTTAAATGAAGTATATTAGAGAGTAAAAATAGACTCACCATAATGCCACCGCAAATTTCAATAATATCCCTTGGCGTCAAAAGTTTATTTTCATATGCAGAGAAATTTTGCTCACGCCTTTTAGCATCATAGTAAGCACACAAAACATGAAGTTTTGGGGTATTAAAAATCAGATCTTGATAATTACAAATAATAGAGTCAATCTCCATGACTTCTGCATTAATGGCAGAAACCAAAATCATACGTGCCTTCAAATGACAAATTTTAATATATTTGAGACTTTGACTTACAATTTTAATCTTATCTCTCATGAAAATGCATTTCTCAAGGGTGAGGTTTTCAAGAGATGGACAATGAGAGAGAATCCCACGAAAGATCTTTGATATAATACACACTTTATTAAGGGTAAGAGTTTTTAAGATCGGCTGAAAGTTAGGTGAGGGTATAGTTTTAAAATGATAGTTCTTCAACTCAAGAACCTTAAAACTTGAGAAAATATTAAAAGGAAAATAAAGGTTCCCATATGTATCCCTTGAAAACATATTTGTTAGTTTATGAAGATAATCAGTTGATTCACATTCCATTGAAACTTTAACAACCCCTTTCCCCAATAGTTTCTTCAGCCACCCCACAACATCCCTATTTTCACAACTCTCAGGCAAATGTTGAATGCTACAACTTTTTAAAGGACCAATGTGATTGTCCATAATTGATTCAATCAACATGGAAGCTTCTGCAATTGTATCTAAGACTTCATCCTCTTCAATACAAATCTGTCAATCATAAATTTTTGTAATTTATATCATATCTCAACACTAAAAAAATATCAAATCATAAAACATTACTACTTCGTAAAGACTTAGATGACATAACACATACCACAATCGTAAAACCAAAAGCTTATAATAAAAAGGGTCATGCAAACAACTTTTTTAATGGCGTTGTTTAAGAAATATATATGTATAAATAATTTCTAAGCAATATCGTAAGGGATTTTCCAAATTAAAACACAAATAATTTAGCATGATATATCAATAACAATGTACCTGATGGTTAATAACCATTTCATGGCGCTTTCTTTGGTCAGGATTTTGAATGTGTTCTTCGACCAAAGAATTCAATATTTGAAATTGGTTAAAACCAAGGTGAGAAGAGTACTTCCATAGCGATTCCCAACGCTTAGAAAGCACGCTTGTTCTCACACCTTCCATGCCTGGAAGTAAAGAAATGATTGAAATTAGAAGTACATCAGGAAGATTGTTGATCAAATCTACTTCTTCCTCCATAACACTCACTTTTGTCACTTTCCCTTCACTCCTTCTTCTATTGAGCTTAGTCTGCTATAGGGTCTTAAATATAAGTTTTTTTTTAGATTGAATTGTGTCTAACGATAAATTACAACTCACATTATAACTTTTTTCTCGATCTTTTGATAGATTTTAAAAACCACGCCTTATTTTAATAAGTGAAACCACATATTTTAGTCAAAACCGCAATAAATATAGTACAATTTATTATAATTATTTGGTCAAAAAAGTTAGCTGTTAATTTAGAGATTCAATTAATAAATATATTAGGTATTTCAAATATACTTCTTTATAATAATTAAACATTATTTTTTGACGAAATATTAATTTAACATAATTACTTCAAAAAATTATATTATACTATTATCACAATTATTATTTGGTCAAATAAGTCCGCAATTGATTTGAAATTTTAATTAATAATATGTGTATCAATTTAAAATTTTATTTCACAATTTGATAAAGTGTATAATTACTGGTATTATTATATGGTAGATTTATATTCGGTACATTGACTCAAAGTTAATTTGAAATTTTAATTAATAAATGTGTGGAGAGTGTATCCTTGGCGTAGAATGAGGTAACCTTGATTATTGAGTCAAATTAGTTTGAATAATAGTTACGTCTAATTTAGGTTTTGAAGATAATATGATGGAAGAGAATAATTTTATTATCTATGTTTGTTACATGTGTAGAAAACTTTTGAAAATATTCTAAGTAACCTATACTCAAATTTTTGTTAACATCTCCCTCCACATCTTCTACTGCAGGAGCCTTCTTTCTCTTTGGTGTGAATTTTCTTTTAACCATACACTTTTCTGCAGCAACTTTCTTTGCTCCAGATGACTGCAAGTTGTTCCCTATGTTGTCAGCAACAACTTGCTCAACATTATGAATAATGAGATCACAATCTTCATCTTCATGGGGAGTCACTTCAATTTGAAAATCATTGACAAATTTTTTTAAGAATTCCATCAACAATGCCATCATAGATTTTATGTGCCTGTTAGACATTGTATACACCCTACTATTAATGGAACATCCCAAAATATATGCCTTCATCCAATGTCTCAACATCTTTCCTAGCATCTTGACCAACAACTTGAGAAGATAACGTACCAGCAGCATTTAGATTCAGAATTTGATTAAGGCTTTCAAGCATAACCTCTATAGTAGTTGATGTAATAATTATTTTATGTAAATCCTTATATTCACGCCTAGGAACCTTGTGAGGATGGCTACTTATAGCCCTATACATGAGCGGAACAACAAGAACATTTCCACAAGTAGGCAGATCAAATTCATGAAAATATGGGGAGAGACGGGAATAGATAAATCATGAGTAATCCACTCAATAATGTAGAACAAGTAAAAATTGAAGCTCTCAAATTCTCTGCTACAATCTCTTTAAATACGAGTGATTGTTAAGTGTCAAAATGTACTTATTTTGTATATATGTTTTATGGCACTTATTGAGACTTTTGTTGATATTCGTTGAATAATTCCCCGTTTTATGTATAAATATGTATACTTTGTGAATAGTTGTATTTTTATATACTTTTATACCGTTTGATATTTTTTGTGTCTTTTTGTAGTTATTCTTGCGTATTTGGAGCATGAGCAATAAAGTGTCGAAGACACGACTTCAAACGCGCGATTTTGAGCAACGGAACCAACTCGTCGACGAATAAGGCTCAAAATCAAAGAATAATAAATCATCAATTTGGTTCTTATTTATTCATTGTTAGACAGGGAATTGAATAAGCTTTCCAACGCTTCAAACCTGACGCAAATCGAAGTTACGGTTCTCAAGTTATGGCCAAAACACTAAAGCTGATTTTTTTCAAGACAGCAGTCAGTATGCGTAGCGCGCTCCTGATGGCGCGTAGCGTGCTGTTCGAGTTTCAAAGTGTATAAATAGGTGAAAAATAGATTTTTTTAGGTGATGTTTTGGGTATTTTTGAATCCCAACTCATCATAGGTCATTTTTTGGTAGAGAGAGCTTGAAAACAACATGAAGTTGTGCATTTGGATGATCGAAGGTGGATTGCTCATCAATCGGAGCTGACAACCTGTGAGATGTTTGGTTTATCTTTTCTTCTCTTTGTGTGTTTCCTTTTTGTTGGGTTTGTTTGTAAGTTTACTCTAAACCTATGTATATTTGTTACTTTATTGCTGTATATAGTTTTCTTTACAAATCTTAATCGGTGTTCCCGTGATCTTTTTGCTCAAATGCTTTGGATTTGTGTTATTGTAGAAATAGACATAACAAGTATTGATTTGGGGGATATCTGTTAGCTTTAGATTCTAGAGATAGGATTGGGGTTAACATCCACATAATATCTAAGTTTAATGCCTCTGTGTTGTTCAATCGATTGAGACATCATCGAAAGAGCAATATGGTTGAACTCTCGTTGGTGTTGCAGAAATGGACATTGATATGAGGGATATGTGGTGATTCTGATGAGTATTGTAGATTGAATGTAGCGGAGTGATAAATCTAAGTTTGTGAAGAGTGAGTGTATTTACATGCCTGATAAGTTATTTCTTTCCAAAGCATGTATTCTTTTTATGTTCATATGTTATATTTTCTTTGTTTACTAAAAACCCAGTTAACCCAAACTCAAGAACTAAGAATCCATCGAACGGAAGTTCAGTAGAACTAATCTCTGTGGACACGATAATTTCCCGGATAAATACTTCCAAAACTTTTGTTGCTTGCCGCTTTACCGCTGCAACATTGATCTTACCAATTTATTCTTCTTTTTCACATTATAAGTAATGGAAAAAGACTTCAAAAATATTGAAGGTATTAGAGTTCTCATAAACACACTCAAACCTGTTGTAGTCATCATAATAGACAAAGAATTATCTCTTTTCTCCAAGGCTCTCATCTTGTAAGGATCCCATAAGATCCATATGATTTAATTCATGACACAATTAAGATATTGGAACATCTTATGTAACATATTAGTTTGCATCCCAGTTTGACAATCATCATAAATTTTACCTTCTTAAATTATGAGATCAGACACACATATGATAGCTTTCTCTGTAGTAAGGTTGCTCGTATTCCCAATATTTATCTGTTACAAATTAGTTTCTGTATCTACAATGTTATCTATGATGTCAATAACATGATCTTCAACATTCTACTCTACTGTGTTAGATCCATGGTTTATGATTGGTATAAATTTTTCTAAAACACGGTTCTTAATTGATGTTGAGCAAAATGTTGTAACATCTTGACCAATTATCATAACATGTTCTATTGTCATGTGTTTTTGACAGATGTTGTGTCATGTGATACCAAAACATCATGACAGTACAACTGGTTTAAATCCTTGAAGATATGATTGGAAAATATGAGATTCTGGAAGATTCTAGTACTCATACACGCGCAACCAATCAAGGATATTTTAGGAACAATGGAGATTTTATTTGGTTTCATAAAAGGAGAAGATTTTGTGTGAAGATTTTGCAGGTGATTTAAAAAGGAGAAGATTAGATTTGATTGACGAGTTCAAGCCCATACTGCAATAGTCTATATGAATTTTGCTTAAGATAATGTGGTACTCTAATCCTATGCAATTTCCATTTCAGGAAATATATATAGAGTATGCACAAAATCAGCGCAAGAAGCACTGACTCAGAAGGTTCAGCATGCAACATCAGAACATGCTCTGGCAAGACATCAGAAGATGGTCAAGCAGAATCAGAACATGGTCTATTGAAGCTTCAGAAGAACTTGAGATCAGAAGCTGAAGCACTGAAGTTCTCATGATATCACGCTAGAAGCACTTCAAGGTCAGAAGACAAGAAGATGCTCTGCACCAAGCTGCTATGACTCTGATATATTCAAACGTTGTATCTACAAGAATCAGATCAGAAGCAAGTACAAGATGGCAGGCTACGTTGACTGACAAAAGGAACGTTAGAAGCTATTAAAGGCAAAGTCAGTTAAAGCAGGAAAAGCAAGGCTCGAGGTAGTTGACAAAAGAGTGAAACATTAAATGCAATGCTGTACGGATCACGCAACGCATTAAATGCTCCCAACGGTCATCTTCTCAAACGCCTATAAATAGAAGTTCTGATGAGAAGCTGAATACAACACTTGCGCAAACATACAGAAACGCTGTCAAATTCAAAAGCTCTCAAACTTCATCTTCAACCTCACTTCATTTCTGTTGTAATATCTTAGTGAGATTAAGCTTAAACTTTAAGAGAAATATCACAGTTGGGATTATAGCTTTTTAAGAAGCATTGTATAACTCTTGTAAGAATTTGTTTACATTCATTTGTAAAGAACTAGAGGAGATCAAGTTGTGATTGGATTCTCTAGAAAGTCTTAGAGGGTATCTAAGCATTGTGTTCCTAGAGTGATCAGGTTGTGATCAGAATACTCTAGAAGACTTAGAGGGTATCTAAGTGGAAAACCATTGTAATCTTGTGTGATTAGTGGATTAAATCCTCAGGTGAGGTAAATCACTCTAAGGGGGTGGACTGGAGTAGTTTCGTTAACAACGAACCAGGATAAAAATATTGTGTTCATTGTTTTTATCTTAAGAGTTTTTAAAGTCACACTTATTCAACCCCCCCCCCCTTTCTAAGTGTTTTTCTATCCTTCAATTGACATCAGAGCGCCGGTTCTAAGGTGCAAGTACTTAACCGTGTTTAGAAAAGATTCAGGAAGAGAAAAACGCTAAGTCAAGATGGTTGAAACTCCAACACCTACATCTACATCTGGCTCTGATGAGCAATACAATGGAAATGGTAACAATGGATACACTAGACCACCAGTATCTGATGGTGAAAACTTTGAATATTGGAAAGATAAACTCGAAAGTTACTTTCTTGGTTTAGATGGTGACTTATGGGATCTTCTGGTGGATGGTTACAAACATCCAGTGAAAGCTAGTGGTGTAAAGCTCTCAAGACAAGAGATGAGTGATGATCAAAAGAAGCAATTCAAAAATCATCACAAGTGTAGGACTGTTTTGCTGAATGCTATCTCTCATGCTGAATATGAGAAGATATCTAACAGGGAAACTGCCTATGATATATATGAATCATTGAAAATGACTCATGAAGGAAATGCCCAAGTCAAGGAGACCAAAGCTCTTGCCTTGATCCAGAAATATGAAGCCTTCAAGATGGAGGATGATGAAAACATTGAGAAAATGTTCTCAAGATTTCAAATGCTAACTGTTGGATTAAGAGTTCTTGACAAGGGATACACCAAGGCTGATCATGTCAAGAAGATCATCAGAAGCTTGCCAAGAAGATGGGGTCCTATGGTGACTGCTTTCAAAATTGCCAAGAATCTGAATGAAGTCTCTATTGAAGAATTGATCAGTGCCCTGAGGAGTCATGAAATAGAGCTGGATGCTAATGAACCTCAGAAGAAAGGTAAGTCTATTGCATTAAAATCTAATTATAAAAAATGCACTAACGCTTTTCAGGCTGAAGAAGAAGATTCTAAAGAATCAGAATCAGAAGAAGATGAACTGTCCATGATCTCCAGAAGGGTATGTTAGAACAAGATTTGTTCTGATCAATATTCTTAGTTTTGATGATAACAATGTATATGAATTTTGTATGAGATAATGTGGTACTCTAATCCTATGCAATTTCCATTTCAGGAATCACATAAAGAGTATGCACAAAATCAGCGCAAGAATAACTGACTCAGAAGGTTTAACATGCAACATCAGAACATGGTCTAGCAAGACATCAGAAGATGGTCAAGCAGAATCAGAACATGGTCTAGCAAGACATCAGAAGATGGTCAAGCAGAATCAGAACATGGTCTATGGAAGCATCAGAAGGACTTGAGATCAGAAGCAGAAGCACTGAAGTTCTCATGGTATCACGCTAAGAAGCACTTCAAGGTCAGAAGACAAGAAGATGCTCTGCACCAAGCTGTTTGACTCTGATGATATTCAAACGTTGTTTACACAAACATCAGATCAGAAGCAAGTACAAGATGGCAGGCTACGCTGACTGACAAAAGGAACGTTAGTAGCTATTAAAGGCAACGTCAGTAGACATAGCGAAAGCAAGGCTCGAGGTAGTTGACAAAAGAGTGAAACATTAAATGCAATGCTGTTTGGAATACGCAAAGCATTAAATGCTCCCAACGGTCATCTTCTCAAACGCCTATAAGTTGAAGTTATGATGAGAAGCAAGGTTACGAACTCTTAATACAACACTTGTGCAAATATACAGAAACGCTGTCAAATTCAAAAAGCTCTCAAACTTCATCTTCAACCTCACTACATTGTTGTTGTAATATATTAGTGAGATTAAGCTTAAACTTAAGAGAAAGTCACAGTTGTGATAATAGCTTTTTAAGAAGCATTGTAACTCTTAAAAGAATTTGTTTACATTAATTTGTAAGAACTTGAGTGATCAGGTTGTTGATCAAAATACTCTAGAAAGTCTTAGAGGGTATCTAAGCAGTTTGTTCCTAGAGTGATCAGGTTGTGATCAGTATACTCTAGAAGACTTAGAAGTTGTCTAAGTGGAAAACCATTGTAATCTTGTGTGTTTAGTGGATTAAATCTTTAGGTGAGGTAAATCACTCCAAGGGGGTGGACTGGAGTAGTTTAGTTAACAACGAACCAGGATAAAAATCATTGTGCAAATTGTTTTTATCTTACAAGTTTTAAAGCTACACTTATTCAAACCCCCCCTTTTCTAAGTGTTTTTCTATCCTTCAATTGGCATCAGAGCGCCGGTTCTAAGGTGCAAGCACTTAACCGTGTTTAGAAAAGATTCAGGAAGGGAAAAACGCTTAAGCCAAGATGGTTGGTGAAGATCCAACAAATACATCTACATCTGGCTCTGCTGAGCAATACAATGGAAATGGTAACAATGGTTATACTAGACCACCAGTATTTGATGGTGAAAACTTTGAATACTGGAAAGATAAACTTGAAAGTTACTTCCTTGGTCTAGATGGTGACTTATGGGATCTGCTGATGGATGGTTACAAACATCCAGTGAAAGCTACTGGTGTAAAGCTTACAAGACAAGAAATGAATGATGATCAAAAGAAGCAATTCAAAAATCATCATAAGTGTAGGACTGTTTTGCTGAATGCTATCTCTCATGCTGAATATGAGAAGATATCTAACAGGGAAATTGCCTATGATATATATGAGTCATTGAAAATGACCCATGAAGGAAATGCCCAAGTCAAGGAGACTAAAGCTCTTGCCTTGATCCAAAAATATGAAGCCTTCAAGATGGAGGATGATGAAAATATTGAGAAGATGTTCTCAAGATTTCAAACGCTAACTGCTGGATTGAGAGTTCTTGACAAGGGATACACAAGGGCTGATCATGTCAAGAAGATCATCAGAAGCTTGCTAAGAAGATGGGGTCCTATGGTGACTGCTTTCAAAATTGCCAAGAATCTGAATGAAGTCTCTATTGAAGAATTGATCAGTGCCCTGAGGAGTCATGAAATAGAGCTGGATGCTAATGAACCTCAGAAGAAAGGTAAGTCTATTGCATTAAAATCGAATTATAAAAAATGCACTAACACTTTTCAGGCTGAAGAAGTAGATTCTGAAGAATCAGAATCAGAAGAAGAAGATGAAGTGTTCATGATCTCCAGAAGAGTAAACCAACTCTGGAAGAGCAAGCAAAGGAAGTTCAAGAGCTTCAGAAGTTCAAAGAAGCCTGAAAGAGGAGAATCTTCTGGAGGCAGAAGATCTGACAAGAAGAAGGTCATATGCTATGAGTGCAATGAGCCTGGACACTTCAAGAATGAATGTCCAAAACTTCAGAAGGAGAATCCCAAGAAGAAGTATCATAAGAAGAAGGGTCTTATGGCAACGTGGGATGATTCTAAATCAGAATCAAAATCAGACTCTGAAGGTGAGCAAGCAAACCTTACACTGATGGCCACAGTGGATGATGGATCAGAATCTACATCAGAATCAGATTCTGAAGAGGTATTTTCTGAACTATCTAGAGAAGAGTTAGTTTCCAGCTTAACTGAACTTCTGGAACTCAAGGCTCATCTTAGTATCAAATACAAAAAGCTGAAAAAGCTATTTGAATTTGAAACTAAGAAGCTGGAAGTGGAAAATTCTGAACTGAAGGAAAAAGTTTTAAAATTATCCAAAGATATTGGATCTCCTTCTGAATCAGAAAAATCCATTCCTAGTCTCAATCATATTCTGAAAGAATATGACTCGAGCTTCAGAAAGTTTCTATCTAGAAGTATTGGCAGAAGTCATCTTGCTTCTATGATATATGGTGTTTCTGGAAACAAAAGGATTGGCGTTGTCTATGAGGGTGATACCCCACACAAATTTGAACCTGTTGATGATTTGAAAATCACATACAAGCCATTGTATGATCAGTTCAAATATGGCCACTCACATGATATTAGGCTCACTTCACATGCCAAAAGCTTTAACACTACACACACCAAGAAGCATGTGACACAACCTAAAAAATATCATGCTGCCAAACCTAAAGAATATCATGTTGTTCCTCCTGTTACTTATCATGCTAAACCCAAGTTCAATCAGAACTTGAGGAAAACTAACAAGAAAGGACCCAAGAAACTCTGGGTACCTAAGGAGAAGATAATTTCTGTTGCAGATATCCTTAGCAACAAAGAAGACAAAGCACAAAATGTCATGGTACCAGGACTCTGGGTGCTCGCGACACATGACGGGAAGAAGGTCTATGTTCCAAGACCTGGTGCTTAAATCTAGTGGAGAAGTCAAGTTTGGAGGAGATCAGAAGGGCAAGATTATTGGCTCTGGAACCATTAGTATTGGTAACTCTCCTTCCATAACTAATGTATTTCTTGTAGAAGGATTAGCGCATAACTTATTGTCCATAAGTCAATTAAGTGACAATGGTTATGACATAATCTTCAATCAAAAGTCTTGCAAGGCTGTAAGTCAGAAGGATGGCTCAATCCTATTTACAGGCAAGAGAAAGAACAACATTTATAAGATTGATCTTTCAGATCTTGAGAAGCAGAAGGTGACTTGCCTTATGTCTGTTTCTGAAGAGCAATGGGTCTGGCACAGAAGATTAGGACATGCTAGTTTGAGAAAGATTTCTCAGATTAACAAACTAAATCTGGTCAGAGGACTCCCAAATCTGAAATACAAATCAAATGCTCTTTGTGAAGCTTGTCAGAAGGGCAAGTTCTTCAAACCTGCATTCAAATCTAAGAATGTTGTCTCTTCCTCAAGGCTGTTAGAACTTCTGCACATTGATCTGTTTGGACCAGTCAAAACAGCATCTGTCAGAGGGAAGAAATATGGATTAGTCATCGTAGATGATTATAGCTGCTGGACATGAGTAAAGTTCTTAAAACACAAGGATGAGTCTCATTCAGTGTTCTTTGAATTCTGCACTCAGATTCAATCTGAGAAGGAGTGCAAAATCATAAAGGTCAGAAGTGATCATGGTGGTGAATTTGAGAACAGATTCTTTGAGGAGTTCGTCAAAGAAAATGGTATTGCCCATGATTTCTCTTGCCCTAGAACTCCACAGCAAAATGGAGTTGTAGAGCGAAAGAATAGGACTCTACAAGAAATAGCCAGAACCATGATCAATGAAACCAATATGGCTAAGCACTTCTGGGCAGAAGCAATAAACACTGCATGTTATATTCAGAATAGAATCTCTATAAGACCTATTCTAAATAAGACTCCTTATGAATTATGGAAGAACAGAAAGCCCAACATTTCATATTTTCATCCTTTTGGATGTGTCTGTTTCATTCTGAATACTAAAGATCATCTTGGTAAGTTTGATTCTAAGGCACAAAAATGTTTCCTTCTTGGATATTCTGAACGCTCTAAAGGCTACAGAGTATACAACACTGAAACATTGGTTGTAGAAGAATTTTGCAGATATAGATATTGATATATCAGAAGCTGTAGAACCAAGAAGCAAAGTTTCAGAAGCTGAAAATCTCAGAAGCAAAGAATCAGAAGACCAAGTTGCTGCATCTTTAGAGAATCTCAGAATTTCTGAAGAGCCAACAGTCAGAAGATCTTCTAGACTCACATCAGCTCATTCAGAAGATGTGATTCTTGGAAAGAAAGATGATCCTATCAGAACAAGAGCATTCCTTAAGAACAATGCAGAATGTCAATTAGGTCTTGTTTCTTTGATCGAGCCAACTTCTGTTGATCAAGCTCTAGAAGATCCAGACTGGATAATTGCCATGCAAGAAGAACTAAATCAGTTTACAAGGAATGATGTATGGGATCTTATTTTCTAGACCAAAAGGATTCAACATCATTGGTACAAAGTGGGTTTTCAGAAACAAGCTTAGTGAGAAGGGAGAAGTGGTAAGAAACAAAGCCAGACTGGTGGCTCGAGGTTATAGTCAGCAAGAAGGTATTGACTATACAGAAACCTTTGCACCAGTGGCCAGGTTAGAATCTATTCGCTTATTAATTTCTTTTGCCACTCAGCATAACATCACTCTGTATCAGATGGATGTTAAGAGTGCCTTCTTAAATGGTTATATAGATGAGGAAGTCTATGTCCATCAACCTCCTGGTTTTGAAGACTCTAAGTCTCCAAAACATGTTTTCAAACTTAAGAAATCATTGTATGGATTGAAGCAAGCTCCTAGAGCTTGGTACGAAAGATTAAGTTCATTCCTTCTGGACAATGGTTTCACTAGAGGACAAGTGGATATGACTCTCTTCTGTAAAACATCTAAGAAGGACATTTTAATTTGTCAAATTTATGTTGATGATATTATTTTTGGAACATCTAATGCTTCACTTGGAAAGGAGTTTGCTAAGTCTATGCAGGCTGAATTTGAAATGAGTATAATGGGAGAACTCAAGTATTTTCTTGGAATTCAAATCAATCAAACTTCTGATGGAACATATGTTCATCAAACGAAGTATGTGAAAGAACTTCTGAAGAAGTTTAATCTTTCTGAAAGCAAAGAAGCCAAAACTCCTATGCATCCAACGTGTGTTCTAGGTAAGGATGAGGTAAGTAAGAAGGTTGATCAGAAGTTGTACAGAGGTATGATTGGATCTCTTCTATATTTAACTGCTTCTAGACCTGATATTTTATTCAGTGTTTGTTTGTGCGTTAGATTCCAATCAGATCCTAGAGAATCTCACTTAACTGCTGTTAAGAGAATTCTGAGGTATCTGAAAGGTACTACTAATGTTGGTTTAGTCTACAGAAGATCTAAAGAATACAACTTAGTAGGATTTTGTGATGCTGACTATGCTGGAGATAGAATTGAAAGGAAGAGTACTTCTGGAAGTTGTGAATTTCTAGGAAGTCACCTGATCTCCTGGTACAGCAAGAAGCAAGCTACCATTGCCCTCTCAACAACAGAAGCAGAATATGTTGCTGCTGCTGGTTGTAGCACACAAATGCTCTGGATGAAGAGTCAGCTAGAAGATTATCAAATATATGAGAGTAACATTCCTATCTTTTGTGATAATACTTCTGCCATATGTTTATCTAAGAATCCTATCTTACATTCCAAAGCTAAACATATTGAGATTAAACATCATTTCATTAGGGACTATGTTCAGAAGGGTGTTCTCTCTTTAAACTTTGTGGATACAGACCATCAATGGGCTGATATCTTTACAAAACCCCTTGCTGAAGATAGGTTTAAGTTCATTCAGAAGAATATCAGTATGGATTTATGTCCAGAATGAGAAGATAAGAAGGTCTTACGTATGGCTAAGTTCTGAAATGTGTTGGGATTATGTTTTTATAAGAAGTTCTGATTATGATCAATTAGAAGTTCTGATTCTGTTATTACTAATGTTTCATTATCTAAGTTGATTCAGAATCTCTTTTAAAGTAAAACAGCTGTCACCAGTTTTCCAGAAAATGAACACGTGTTCACTATTTTTGGAAAAGCATGCGTGCAGTTGAGGAGACGCCACCCTAGGTAACTGTGCAAATCACTTCAGTTTGTCACTTTATCTCTCCTAACGTCATATCTCATTAAATGCAAATTGATGTCATGTTTTTCTGTAATCATTTCACTTAAACCATATTGCATTTATTATTTTCTTTTATCCAACCTTTAATATACTCCTCTTCATCTTCATTTCATCTTTTTCACTCTCTCTCCTAATTCGTCCCTCTCTTTTTTGCATTCAACGCATAAACCCTAGTTTGTGTCTGCATCTTTGCATTTCACCATGAATCCTTCATCAAGCTCTTCAAACCAAGTAGAAATGTCTTCCACTCAACTGGTTTTCAGCAAGCGTGGTTTTGCTCCATTGAAGACCTGTTCCATTCGTGCTTCAGAAATGGAAGTTCTATGTGAATCTTCAGTGGATTTTGAAAATCTGAAAATACATGGTTTCAAACCCGAAGCAAAGACAATGGCTCAAGGCTGGTCAAACTACCTTGATAGATTGGTTGGACCAATTTATCCGGCTCTTGTCAAAGATTTCTGGGCTCATGCAACGGTTACCCCAACTGCAATCATCTCCTTCGTGTTAGGGCATGAAGTTGTGATAACTGATGTCGCACGCTCGCGAAAAATGAACAGAGTCGCCACCAATATATTTATCCCATAAGGGAAAGGAATATCAGAAAACCTAACAAAGGAAGGAACAGGGTCTTGCGACCAGAGAATCAAGGTACGGGAGTCGGTTACGCAAGGGGAAGGTATTAGCACCCCTCGCGCCCATCGTACTCGATGGTATCCACCTATGTTTGTTTCTATCTAAAGGGTGTGTACTATGTCTATGTCTACATGCGAATGAATGCAAAAGAAATACGGGGAAAAGAAGGAATATTTACAAGTGTGCTCGTTCAAGCCCCGCGACTTGATGCCTACGTATCCTTTTCAGGAATCAGAGCGCCGTAGTTCGGCTCCATAGTTTTGTTAGTTTTTGTGTTTTTTAGTTGGGCGGAGTTAACGCTCTCGCTCTTGCATAAGGGATCGACCTAGGATGCAATAGAGCGGAGATAACAATGCCCTTAAGAAAGGAGAGAGAAGAGAGAGAGTTTGAGCGTTTCGAGGAAATCCCTAAAGCAAGGGAAACTCGAGTTACTCTTTGGTTTGTGTTTTTTAGAAGTTGGGAACTTACGCCTGAATGGGACCCTAAAGCAAGGGAGATCCAAGCACTCGAACATTCCCTAAAGCAAGGGATGTTCAAGCTTCAATTCCCTTTTTAAGATTTTCACTTATTTATTAATGTTTTAAGTGTTTTCTTTGTATTTTTTATGGGGATTTTATTTTGAATATTTTTAGATGTTTTAGTGTTGTAAAAGAAAAAGAAACTAGCCTAAGTATGAAGGGAATTTCTACCTAATGTTATCATGGTTTCTACCTAAGGTTAGGAATAAAAGTCACATGAAAAATAAAGCGCTAAGTAGAATATTGAAAATAGCATGAAAAAGAACAAGTCAAAATATAGCACAAAAGGAATTAAAAATACTACTATTTTTTATATTGATTTTTATGAAAGAAATGAGTTCAAAAGATTAATGTCAAAATTAACCTAAAATCTACTTATTTTTATGAGTTTTTTAATATGAAAAATATCAATTAAAGGGACCAAGATTAATTCCTAAAAATGATCTAAAAGTCTAACAAATTTTAATGGTGACTATTTATTCTTTTATCAAAAACTAACAAAGAAAATTGATTTTTATATGTCATTTTTTACTCTCTAAAATCTAACAAAAGTAAGTGAATTTTTATCATGTTTTTATTATCTAAAAAAATAATAGGAAAAAAAACTATGTAAAAAATCTAGAACCTATCAATTAAGTGTGAAACATGGGGGTGTTAATCAGAAAACGGTGGTGTCATGGTGATAGGGCGCAGGGCCCAGGAGTCAGGCCCAAGGAAAAAAAAAATTTGTTCAGCATTTGTTGTTTAGGCCAAAAGGTGGCGCAGCATAGGCCAAATGGGGGTGTGCTTCAGCAGATTCGTATGCATGGCCCAAGGATTGTTAGGATCCATTATCACCAATTATTCAGATTTTAGAATTAAAAAAACGATTAATTAAAAGATTAAAAAAAATATAATTGAAAGGGGATTAGGGTTTTCAGAATTGTGACCTTTGACCTTATTCAAGGAACTCTCTTCTTCCCCTCTCGATAAACTCGGCGGCGCCGACGACTCTCTTAAGCTCTTTCTCCGACAACGCAAGAACACGTCACCGCCACGAACCGGACTACGAGCATCTCTCCGCCTCGCTCTCACATCCTTCTCCGATTCAACCTTCTATCGCTTTTCGCGTTTCAAGCTCCCTCTCGATTCAAGCTTCAATTCGTCTCCGATTTGACTCAACTCTCGATATCCTCTTTCTCTCGCGCGATCTTCTTCTTCTTTTCGTTTGCGGCGAGCTTCATATGATGATGTTGTTGTATTGTTGCGGTGACGATTACTGATGCGCGTTGTGGAAAATTGATGAAGATGCTGAAGTGTGCACGAAGATTGAAGAGTGTCGAAGAGGTTCAATCAAGAGAGTGCTGAAGGTGTCGAATGTTCAAGATTTGTGAATCAGTAAGTTTTGATTTTCTCTTATGCTCCCTTTGATTTTCTGTTAGATATGAATTCGTTCTTCTGGTGGTTGAAGGTTGGTGAATGGAGGTTTGAAGATGAGAAGGGATCGAGAATGGTGAAGATGATGAATTGAGTTCAGAGAGAATATGAATTGAGAGTGGAGAAGGTGATGGTGAAGGATGAAGGTGAGAATGAGCGTGTCACTTGTGATTGAAGGTGGTGGATCAGTTATATAGAGATGGAGGTTCTGAGATTCAGTTAGAGAGTGAGGATTGAGGGCCGTTAGATTTGAGGGATCTGTTATGCAGTTGATGGTGGAGATTGAATCAGTTAGTGTTAGTTACAGCTCTGAAAATCAGTTACAAATTCTGTTATAGGTTGTTGGAAGGTGTTAGAAGTTAGTTAGAAGTTTGTTTAAAAATTGTTAGAGGAAGTTAGGGACAGTTGAGTTGTTAACTGAATTAGTTTGAACCATATAATTTCTTTTGTATTTTTGTCTGCAGTAGAATGATAGCCAGTTTGTATGGTGTGGGTTTGAGCAAGCCGTATGGTGATGATTCGAATCGGATGGCTCTTTTGGAGAGTATGGCTGTCAGGTAGTTGGATGAACTGAACCAGGTTGTTTCACTGCACAATTTAGTTTCCAATTGCCTTTTATTTTTGCTGTTTTCTCATTGCAATATAACTGAATGGATTGTGTGATGTTGGTTAGTACTGCAGCATGTACATGATATGAACCGTGGTGAGCTTTGCTGAAATTTTGTTAGTTGTATATTCTGATGTCTGAACCTGTTGTGGGCTGTTTTTGTGAAGCTGAGTTTTATTTGTGTTATGCAGCAGCGGCTCAGAATTCCGGTTTGGTTTTGGTATGCTTTTGATTATGCAGGGTATTAACAAAGGGATATGAGGGAAGTGGCTGCGGGTTTGTTGAAGGAGCTCAAGCTAGTTCGGAACTGATGCGAGTCTTGAAGGCTGGTGCAGTAGGTAATCTTGATGCCAGTGGCGGGAAATAAATTGCACAATAAGACAGGGATTAGCATAGGAAATATAGCTATGTCGATGAGCAACATTATGTCACAGCATAGTTATGTAATGTATTGTTTATTTGGAAATGTACTTTTGTTCTTCTCTACTTTGTACTGAGTGGATTTGAGTCTTGGAAATGTGATGATGGATATGTTGTAACATGTATGTGAATGGTATTTTTTGTAATGTGTAATGGATGTTTTTTTTTGTTATTGCTGTTGTAGTGAAACAATGTTGACCTTTGGCTTGAATGTTGACTTTTTACAAGTAACTCGACTTTCCCTCCGGTGCTTCAATTTGAGGTTGAATCTATAAATGTTCACTAATGCACCTTAGTCACAATCTTGAATGTACCATGGATGAAGGTCGTAAGTCAAAGTCTTGACAATTCCCTTCTTTAAGACCAAAGATGATTAGTGACATCCTAAGATTCACCCTTGCATCTTAATATTTCAAATGACATCAGACTAATAACTTGCAGCAGAGGTAGGATTATTGGTTAATCAATGACTTGTAACATATCCAACTAGATAATCAACTTGTGAAGAAAAGAAAAGAACCTCGAGTGGGTTCACACTCCAACCCATGACATATTGAATGTCCTCTGATGGTAAGAATCAACCGAAGCCAATGACCTTGGGAGGAGATCCATGAACATTAAACCCATCTGATCAAATGTCTTCTAAAAATCCTGTACCATTCACAGTCTTGATTAAGTGTCAAATATCCTTTTTTGAGAAAGCAAATAACCTTTTGTCAAGACCTATGCGAAACTCCAGCTTGCCTCGTGACCCTTGATCCCTTGCCGTTTTATTGATTAATGATGCATGTTATGTCAATGACCTAATGGAAAGATGCAGATGAATGCAAAGCGTAAGCCAGTTAAAAAATAAATTAGGGGTAGGACAAATTTGGGGTATGACAGCTGCCCCTATTTAATCTTCTTAGACCTGAAGGTGAGATTGGCGCTAGCCTTTCGAACATTCGAGGTGGAAGAAGATTAAATACCAAGACCAGAAATTTGTCCTGAAGAGAAGATGGTGTAAGTGTTATCCTTATTTTTGTTTTGATATCTGCTGGGGAAAGAGAAATTTTTGTTTTTTTTCTGATGGGAAAGTTTATGGTAAGGGGTTGAAATGGGGTAACTTGTAACGTAGCCAAGGTGCCAATACAAGGTTCTCAATGGAAATGATTGTTGTATGAAACTGTGGTTGGAAAATACGGGTTTGATGGAAAGGTAGGACCTACGATCCGTGACTCGAAACTAGGGTAAGGTCAACGGACCTACGACCCACAAGAATTGAAAAAGATGAAAATAAGGTCAACGGACCTACGATCCACAAGAAATGAAAAAGATGAGGATAAGGTCAACGGACCTACGATCCACAAGAATGAAAAAGATGGGGATAAGGTCAACGGACCTACGATACATAAGAAATGAAAAAGATGAGGATAAGGTCAACGGACCTACGATCCACAAGAATGAAAAAGATGGGGATAAGGTCAACGGACCTACGATCCACAAGAATTGAAAAGGATGAGGATAAGGTCAACGGACCTACGATCCGCAAGAATGCAAAAGATGAGGATAAGGTCAACGGACCTACGATCCACAAGAATGAAAAGATGAGGATAAGGTCAACGGACCTACGATCCACAAGAATGCAAAATATGAGGATAAGGTCAACGGACCTACGATCCACAAGAATGAAAAGATGAGGATAAGGTCAACGGACCTACGATCCACAAGAATGCAAAAGATGAGGATAAGGTCAACGGACCTACGATCCACAAGAATGAAAAAGATGGGGATAAGGTCAACGGACCTACGATCCACTAGAATGCAAAAGATGAGGATAAGGTCAACGGACCTACGATCCACAAGAATGAAAAGATGAGGATAAGGTCAACGGACCTACGATCCACAAGAATGCAAAAGATGAGGATAAGGTCAACGGACCTACGATCCACAAGAATGAAAAAGATGGGGATAAGGTCAACGGACCTACGATCCACAAGAATTGAAAAGGATGAGGATAAGGTCAACGGACCTACGATCCACAAGAATTGAAAGAAAGGATAAACATCAACACTGGGGTTGGGGGACATCAACACCGAGGTTGTGAAAGGAAAGGCGTCGACACTGAGGTCGAGGACATCAACACTGAGGTTGTGAAAGGAAAGGCGTCGACACTGAGGTCGAGGACATCAACACTGAGGTTGTGACAAGAAAAGATAAACATCAACATTGAGGTTGTGAATGACGATTGGCATCGACGCAGAGGTCGGCGAAGGAATGATAGGCATCAACACCGAGGTTGGACAAGGAAAGGATGGACATCAACACTGAGGTTGGAAAAGAAAGGTATCGACACTGAGGTCAAGGGAAGAAAGAATTAATATCAACACTGAGGTTGGGGATTGGGAATTGGTTTTGAAATGGTTTGCCGGGACGGAAGGCAAAGGATACACAACACGGGGGTTGGATCTAAAAGTTTTCCCGTACGAGGGGAAGGGACCACGGAGACTAGTGACGACTAGACTCGATCAAAAGACATAATCACGAAGATGTTGATGCTTACGAAGCATAAGAATTACATTAATCCCTCAGGCCAAAGGCGGGGTGTAACTCTTCAAGAGTGGCAATCGTTCGAATCGCCACACACCAAGTATGATTATTCAAACGATTGAAAAATGAGATGGGTTGAATGCCCACCCTCATTCGCACTCTAATTTGCACGCAGCACGCGGGAAATAACCACGACAAGACTAGTGACGACTAGACTCGACAAGAAGATGATAGTAACCATTGGAGATTACGGAGATATTGATGCTTGCGAAGCATAAGAATTACGTTGATCCCTCAGGCCAAAGGCGGGGTGTAACTCTTCAAGAGCGGCAATCGTTCGAATTGCCACACACCAAGTATGGTTACTCAAACGATTGAAAAATGAGATGGGTTGAATGCCCACCCTCATTCGCGTTCTAATCTGCGCGCAACATACGGGAAATAACCTCGGAGACAACGATTCTGACGAAGAAAGACATTGCATCCGATCCATATTGGGGAGATTTCTTTTGGGGTTGAGGACACCAGGTATCGGCACCATGGCTGGAGGAGATTTGTAATGGAGTAGCAGATATCAAGTGAAGTTTATACAGATGACACCTTCTGTGGGGATGCGCCATTGGCTTGATTTAGCATTGATTTGTATTATCTGGCTTATGCTTTGTATGCATGTTTGAATTTTTTATGGCGTAATGATCCGCTTTGACGGATATGCTACGCTTTTGAGGATGCAATGTTATATGTAGTGAACGCTATATGCAAAGTGCCAAATAAAGGCATTGGTGAGGTAAACACCAGGGAGAATCCCCTTAGTGTTAAGGACCATGTGGAGGTGCCAATAGATATTGGACTTTGATTTGTAAGATGCACTTTCTTTGATTTGAAGAATGATTTTTGACTTCTCACCATGTGCCACTGCTTGGAGGATTTTCAGCTTAAGGAGATTCCCTTGATTCTCCATGTTGGGGATGAGAAATCCAGATAAGGAGCCTTGATTAGGGAAGTAGGACAACTCCTAGGAGAAATAAACTCCTATGCTCGAGGAATGGAACAAACTCTTGGGAGAAATAGACTCCATGCTTGGGGAGAGACCAAGATTCTAGGAGAAATAAACTCCTATGGTCATGGAGCGACAAAAACTCAGAATTGTGCCCCAAGCTTCTTGGCTTATGGAGGAATTTGCCCCAAAGGATCCTTGGAGAGATTTGTCGAATCTCGACGTAACTGCCCCAGATTGGTTAAATTCAAGAGAGATTCCTCGACGTGATTGCCCCAGATTGATCAAAGCTTGAAGAGATTTATCGACATGATTGCCCCGGATATGCTGAATTTGAGAGGTCAGACCTCGACTCGATTGCCCCTGATTAGGTACATCTTGTTAGAATCCTCAAGCATTCGTTATTTTGAAGTCAAACAAACATGGGAACAACTTTACCACGCTCAACGGAGTCTTCAAACTCTTCCCCTCAAGGTAATCAAGGAAAGCATTAACTGTTCATACCCAACGGAGTTCTTTGGATAACTTGCCCGATGATTAGCTTTTTACTCCACGGAGTTCTCAAGTCTCTTGTACTTTGACATGATCAAGTTACTCACTGATTCTCATCTTGAGATTTCTTTGATGTTTAAGCAGATGTTTTGTATGCAAAAGAATGTTAATTCTAAGAAAGATAATTCTAATGCAAAGTGTATGTTAGTCTTGAAGATTTTAAAGAAACTTTTTATGCAATGAGGTGGCCACCTCTTGTGAACGAAATGCAAAGCGGGCATACAATACCAACATAGATATGTGTTACGCTTCATTGGGAGTCAGCTAAATGCTATCTCATCGGAGTGCGCTTTCAAAATAAACCCTACTTCAATTAGGACTTTTAAGGGTTGTAATTTGGCCGGGTTCACGGTTTTTTAGAAACAAAGGATTTTTAGGCTCAAAATTATTTGTACCCACCCCCTTCGTGATGTTCTCCATTCCTATGTTCAGTTAGCTCGACACGAGTGTTCATCCCTCACAAGGAATTTGAAATGGTTGAGGAATCAATGAGGTTCTTTGGACATGGCGGTCACTCACCTTTTATTCTTCTGATTCATTGTCACACGACTTTGTCCTTGCTTGGCAATTTCATCATCATTTTTTTTCTATGCTTCTTTTGTCATTTTTCTTTTCATCCTTTTCTTCTTATATTTTTTGCCATTTCTTTTTTGCTATATATTTTTTTTTTGAACAAGTCGTGTGACCTTGCATTATCTTTGATTCGTTGGAGGTGATTGCGACCGCCTCACTCCTTTAATTTGATGAAGGATTACCATTGTGGTATCGTCATCTCTTAATCTCTTGATGGAATAAGGATAATCATTGCGGTTTTGACATTCCTCAACCTTTTGGAGGATAACCATTGTTGTATCCTTAGATGCATACCCTTTTGGTGAGTTTTGAACACTCAATCAAGTTAAATGAACACTACCCTGCCCCATGGTTAAAATAAGGGTTTTTGTGATTAGAAAAGAAACTCCTCCTTCGAGGCTCAAAGGGGTTGACGAGGGTCTATCTCCCTTATATCTCCGGTGTTTGGGGATTTGAAATAATGCCTGTACATCCTCAGTAGGGTTTTATTCAAAAGTACACAATTGGAGATTTTGCATTTTTTTTATCTTTCATCATTCTCCCTCCACTCTTTGCTTAAGCAAGCGATTAGTAAAGTTGGTATCGTAATGCCAAAAACATTTTATGAGTGAAAACGAATGGGTTTCTTCAAGACAAACATAAACAATGTATTTTATTTTCATTCAGAAATTAACAAGTTTTTACATGCTATAAATGCTTAAACAAACAATGAAATGTTACGAATGAGAATGCAATAAAGAAACTAAATGAATGCCATTGTTGAGGAGACTTGACTCCGTCTGGGCTTATTGATCTTGAATACTTTTTGCAGTTCTTTCCAAACACTTCAGATTACTCCAAAAGAGAACTCCAATGAAATCACCCATGAGTTGCAAACTTTTGCCTTGCTTTAGGGATTCGAGCAATGCGAGTGATGCAATGCTCAAGATAAGAGTACGTCTTGCTTATCCCTCGTGCGGGAGCCCCAAGCATAGTTGCTAGAGTAGTAATCGCCATCATAAATGGGAAGAATCTTGTATGATCATCAAACTCAAGAGAGCCACTTGTGGTGAAGGAGACCCAATACTAGAATCTTAACCAATTGTGATTCCAACAAACAAGGAAACGAATGAGCACAAGGCAATAGAATCACATCAATTTATTTCTCATATTTTTCTCGTCTCTGTTAACTAGCAAGGCCACTGAGAAGGAGATCCTGAGAAAAGGCAACTGATATATGAAGTAGAACCTTGAGAATGGGAAGCATTGTGAAGAACACTCTTGATTATCACACGGAAGAAGATTCTGACGAAGTCACCCAAAAATTTGTAGTGCTTTAAGGGATTCGAGCAATGCAAATAGTACAATGCTCAAGATAGACCAGGTCTTGCTTATCCCTCGATCGGGAGCCCCAAGCAACTTCCACACATGTACAGGAGATGATTACCAATTTAGCTTCAATATCCAAACCATCTAGAGTGAGTAAATGACCCTTGCAGTTTCTTGACATCAAGTATTAGGCTCAAACACACAATGTATAAGTCAATGGAGTCACAACCTTCTATGACTTTCAACCTTTTCTCCAAGAGGTGGAACCTTTTGTCAATTCCCATACTCGAAAACTCGAAGACTTCAATGATGTGAATTCTCCTTACCAAGAACAGGAATCTCAACATTATTTCAGACATTCTGATTCATAAGACCTTCTCATGGGTGAGATTACTATTTGCATTTGACCTCTAAGGAACTCGTCTCAATTCTTCTTGTCTAAGAGAAAAACTTGAAGAACCTCCATACCTTGATTCATGTTAATCCCCATTTCTGGTCTCATCTCAGTCAAAAACCGCACAGAGTTGTTCCATTGTTAACTTTTAAGCACATAGCGGTGAGAAGTCGATTTTGTTGCTGAAGTTAGAATTTGAGTAGAAAGGGCCCCATAAGTCTCTGAGAGAACTATGAAATGCATGATAGTATGAATGCATGTTTCATTTCCAAGGGATCCTAAAGTCTTTTCATTAACTTCTTGTTTCTTTTTTTTGGAATCAAAGCTTTTTTTTTATAGAATATCTTTTTTCTTTTTTCTATTTTTCTCTTTTTTCTTTTTTTTTTGGAAATAGACTTTAAGATCCCCCACAAATGAAGTGGATAAAACAATGATGTTATGCAATGCAAGCATGGGATCAAGGTCCATGTAATCTTGGTAACCACCGCACAATCCTCTGAATAACTGATGTGAAACCTCTATACAGGCCAAATGTCACAGGATCAAAGGTTCGACGCCTTTTTGAATACCAGAATATCAAGCACCATGAGAACAGACCAAATAAAGGTCCGACCTCAAATATGAAGAAAGCAATGGTATGTAGGAGTCAAGGTTTCCTGTCCCACCCCAATCTCACGGGTATGAAGTCTAGACACGGACAAGTGGTCCCTAATGGTCACCAGGGTCTACAGTTCCCATGGGGTACAAAGTGTTTGAGGCAACAAGCGTGCCTGACACAGTGTTCCATGAAAGAACCTCGCCCAGTTGTGGTACCCCATGTCAAGCTCGATCGTAGCAAGGGCCACGGGAGTCAACATGAGCATCCACGCTAATCCTATGTGTCACTGGCCTGGGTAGTGGGCCTTTTACCTCATACAAACCCCCCACCTGCAAAACAGAACAGAAGACCCCAGGGAACACAAAATATAATCCATATGCATGATGTGCAAACAGAAATAAGCATGATATGCAAGCAGAAAATAAACATGCAAACATATATACAAGGTATAGACATAAAACAAGTAAACACCCAGTAAATAAACAAACAAACGCAGGCTAGGATCGACTCGCTAAGAATGGACCCGCAATAGGTCTAGCAACATCCCCAGCAGAGTCGCCAGCTGTCGCACGCTCGCGAAAAATGAACAGAGTCGCCACCAATATATTTATCCCATAAGGGAAAGGAATATCAGAAAACCTAACAAAGGAAGGAACAGGGTCTTGCGACCAGAGAATCAAGGTACGGGAGTCGGTTACGCAAGGGGAAGGTATTAGCACCCCTCGCGCCCATCGTACTCGATGGTATCCACCTATGTTTGTTTCTATCTAAAGGGTGTGTACTATGTCTATGTCTACGTGCGAATGAATGCAAAAGAAATACGGGGAAAAGAAGGAATATTTACAAGTGTGCTCGTTCAAGCCCCGCGACTTGATGCCTACGTATCCTTTTCAGGAATCAGAGCGCCGTAGTTCGGCTCCATAGTTTTGTTTGTTTTTGTGTTTTTTAGTTGGGCGGAGTTAACGCTCTCGCTCTTGCATAAGGGATCGACCTAGGATGCAATAGAGCGGAGATAACAATGCCCTTAAGAAAGGAGAGAGAAGAGAGAGAGTTTGAGCGTTTCGAGGAAATCCCTAAAGCAAGGGAAACTCGAGTTACTCTTTGGTTTGTGTTTTTTAGAAGTTGGGAACTTACGCCTGAATGGGACCCTAAAGCAAGGGAGATCCAAGCACTCGAACATTCCCTAAAGCAAGGGATGTTCAAGCTTCCATTCCCTTTTTAAGATTTTCACTTTTTTATTAATGTTTTAAGTGTTTTCTTTGTATTTTTTATGGGGATTTTATTTTGAATATTTTTAGATGTTTTAGTGTTGTAAAAGAAAAAGAAACTAGCCTAAGTATGAAGGGAATTTCTACCTAATGTTATCATGGTTTCTACCTAAGGTTAGGAATAAAAGACACATGAAAAATAAAGCGCTAAGTAGAATATTGAAAATAGCATGAAAAAGAACAAGTCAAAATATAGCACAAAAGGAATTAAAAATACTACTATCTTTTATATTGATTTTTATGAAAGAAATGAGTTCAAAAGATTAATGTCAAAATTAACCTAAAATCTACTTATTTTTATGAGTTTTTTAATATGAAAAATATCAATTAAAGGGACCAAGATTAATTCCTAAAAATGATCTAAAAGTCTAACAAATTTTAATGGTGACTATTTATTCTTTTATCAAAAACTAACAAAGAAAATTGATTTTTATATGTCATTTTTTACTCTCTAAAATCTAACAAAAGTAAGTGAATTTTTATCATGTTTTTATTATCTAAAAAAATAATAGGAAAAAAAACTATGTAAAAAATCTAGAACCTATCAATTAAGTGTGAAACATGGGGGTGTTAATCAGAAAACGGTGGTGTCATGGTGATAGGGCGCAGGGCCCAGGAGTCAGGCCCAAGGAAAAAAAAAATTTGTTCAGCATTTGTTGTTTAGGCCAAAAGGTGGCGCAGCATGGGCCAAATGGGGGTGTGCTTCAGCAGATTCGTATGCATGGCCCAAGGATTGTTAGGATCCATTATCACCAATTATTCAGATTTTAGAATTAAAAAAAACGATTAATTAAAAGATTAAAAAAAATATAATTGAAAGGGGATTAGGGTTTTCAGAATTGTGACCTTTGACCTTATTCAAGGAACTCTCTTCTTCCCCTCTCGATAAACTCGGCGGCGCCGACGACTCTCTTAAGCTCTTTCTCCGGCAACGCAAGAACACGACACCGCCACGAACCGGACTACGAGCATCTCTCCGCCTCGCTCTCACATCCTTCTCCGATTCAACCTTCTATCGCTTTTCGCGTTTCAAGCTCCCTCTCGATTCAAGCTTCAATTCGTCTCCGATTTGACTCAACTCTCGATATCCTCTTTCTCTCGCGCGATCTTCTTCTTCTTTTCGTTTGCGGCGAGCTTCATATGATGATGTTGTTGTATTGTTGCGGTGACGATTACTGATGCGCGTTGTGGAAAATTGATGAAGATGCTGAAGTGTGCACGAAGATTGAAGAGTGTCGAAGAGGTTCAATCAAGAGAGTGCTGAAGGTGTCGAATGTTCAAGATTTGTGAATCAGTAAGTTTTGATTTTCTCTTATGCTCCCTTTGATTTTCTGTTAGATATGAATTCGTTCTTCTGGTGGTTGAAGGTTGGTGAATGGAGGTTTGAAGATGAGAAGGGATCGAGAATGGTGAAGATGATGAATTGAGTTCAGAGAGAATATGAATTGAGAGTGGAGAAGGTGATGGTGAAGGGTGAAGGTGAGAATGAGCGTGTCACTTGTGATTGAAGGTGGTGGATCAGTTATATAGAGATGGAGGTTCTGAGATTCAGTTAGAGAGTGAGGATTGAGGGCCGTTAGATTTGAGGGATCTGTTATGCAGTTGATGGTGGAGATTGAATCAGTTAGTGTTAGTTACAGCTCTGAAAATCAGTTACAAATTCTGTTATAGGTTGTTGGAAGGTGTTAGAAGTTAGTTAGAAGTTTGTTTAAAAATTGTTAGAGGAAGTTAGGGACAGTTGACTTGTTAACTGAATTAGTTTGAACCATATAATTTCTTTTGTATTTTTGTCTGCAGTAGAATGATAGCCAGTTTGTATGGTGTGGGTTTGAGCAAGCCGTATGGTGATGATTCGAATCGGATGGCTCTTTTGGAGAGTATGGCTGTCAGGTAGTTGGATGAACTGAACCAGGTTGTTTCACTGCACAATTTAGTTTCCAATTGCCTTTTATTTTTGCTGTTTTCTCACTGCAATATAACTGAATGGATTGTGTGATGTTGGTTAGCACTGCAGCATGTACATGATATGAACCGTGGTGAGCTTTGCTGAAATTTTGTTAGTTGTATATTCTGATGTCTGAACCTGTTGTGGGCTGTTTTTGTGAAGCTGAGTTTTATTTGTGTTACGCAGCAGCGGCTCAGAATTCCGGTTTGGTTTTGGTATGCTTTTGATTATGCAGGGTATTAACAAAGGGATATGAGGGAAGTGGTTGCGGGTTTGTTGAAGGAGCTCAAGCTAGTTCGGAACTGATGCGAGTCTTGAAGGCTGGTGCAGTAGGTAATCTTGATGCCAGTGGCGGGAAATAAATTGCACAATAAGACAGGGATTAGCATAGGAAATATAGCTATGTCGATGAGCAACATTATGTCACAGCATAGTTATGTAATGTATTGTTTATTTGGAAATGTACTTTTGTTCTTCTCTACTTTGTACTGAGTGGATTTGAGTCTTGGAAATGTGATGATGGATATGTTATAACATGTATGTGAATGGTATTTTTTGTAATGTGTAATGGATGTTTTTTTTGTTATTGGTGTTGTAGTGAAACAATGTTGACCTTTGGCTTGAATGTTGACTTTTTACAAGTAACTCGACTTTCCCTCCGGTGCTTCAATTTGAGGTTGAATCTTTAAATGTTCACTAATGCACCTTAGTCACAATCTTGAATCTACCATGGATGAAGGTCGTAAGTCAAAGTCTTGACAATTCCCTTCTTTAAGACCAAAGATGATTAGTGACATCCTAAGATTCACCTTTCCACCCTTCCATCTTAATATTTCAAATGACATCAGACTAATAACTTGCAGCAGAGGTAGGATTATTGGTTAATCAATGACTTGTAACATATCCAACTAGATAATCAACTTGTGAAGAAAAGAAAAGAACCTCGAGTGGGTTCACACTCCAACCCATGACATATTGAATGTCCTCTGATGGTAAGAATCAACCGAAGCCAATGATCTTGGGAGGAGATCCATGAACATTAAACCCATCTGATCAAATGTCTTCTAAAAATCCTGTACCATTCACAGTCTTGATTAAGTGTCAAATATCCTTTTTTGAGAAAGCAAATAACCTTTTGTCAAGACCTATGCGAAACTCCAGCTTGCCTCGTGACCCTTGATCCCTTGCCGTTTTATTGATTAATGATGCATGTTATGTCAATGACCTAATGGAAAGATGCAGATGAATGCAAAGCGTAAGCCAGTTAAAAAATAAATTAGGGGTAGGACAAATTTGGGGTATGACAACTGAGAAGTTGTTAAGGAAGCTGTACAACCTGGAAGATGAAGAAGGATGTATTGGTCCTCTTCATGGCATAGCTTGTTGGCCACAGGTTGATAGACAAATATCAAATGCTACTGGTACTGAATCCCATAAAACTGGTGTGTTGAGGTCGTTCTACCAAGTTTGGGCTGAGATTATTCTGGGATCTCTCCATCATAGAAGAAGATCATCCTCCTCATCGTACATCAGTCCTGATCATAAATATACTCTCTTCTACATTGGAAGAAGAATTGAACTCAACAACTCCAACATTCTCTTTCAGAATTTGAAGACGTCTATTGAAGAGTCAAGAGATGAAAATCGTGAGAAGTATCCTCACCTTCCAAAAACTGCCATTCCTTTCGCCAGAATGATTTCAGACATTCTGATAGAAAGTGATTTGATGGATTCCCTGAGGACTATTGGAACGTCCAAGTTCTTTGGAGTTATTCAAGGGCACGTTATTAATGGTTTTGATCTGCAAAGGTTGGAACTTATCAGGGAGATTACTTCTGTTCCTGTAATCTTCCCAAATATTCTGACCAGAAGAATTCCGGTTGAAGGCTTTGCTGCCTTGTTCCAAGCAGAACTTAAAAAGGCTGTTAAGCACTATCTGGAAGCGTCTGTAAGAGCTCAATCTTCTATTGATCCTGCATGGATTCGTGGAAGAGTGCTTCCTTCTCTGGCTGACCTTTAGAAGAAGGATAAGAAGAAGCAAGAAGCAAGGCTGAAGAGAAAGGCTCAAGAAGAAGAAGCCAAGAAAGCCATGAAGCAAAGGGTCACCTTTGATCCTGTCAAAGTAAACTCCAAAGAATATCAAGATCAGCGCATCAGGGAGTCTTTCCGTACTGAAAGAACTACAAATTTTCCCAGGCAAGTATACCAACCACCTCCTTCTGAACCTCAATCTTCTATCCAACCTCCTCCTTCTGAACCTCACAACACCTTCACCATTCCAAATCCTCCTCAACCATCTCTTTCTACACCTGTTTTGAACCCCACTCCACTAAATGTCTATCCTCTCACACCTTTTGATATCCCATCCTCATAAATCCTCCCCACAGATATTCCATCTTCATCCACCACAGCAGCTCCACCTTCTCTATCCCATCCCTTACCTCCCAGAAAATCCAACCCATATTGCCTCCTTTACCCTGACTACAAATTCACCTTCAACCCTCCTGAACCTGAACCTCATATCTTCCTGGAGTTGTTCAAGCACGAATTTGTCTCTAGGCTGGATCTCTTGCGAGATGCCTTCCTAAATGATCTTGATGATGTTTCTACCAGAAACCTTTGGAGAAGCTTTCGGCAGGATTTTCAGGTTGAAGCAATGAAAGTCCAGAAGAGACTAGTGGCTGCTGCACCTGGTTATGCTGGCTATCGACTAGAAGCTGATGATGGTGTATACTATCATCCCATCAGAAACAGGAGAGTTCTTGAGGAGAAGATGTTTGTTGATGAATTGCTGGATAATCCTTGTAGGGAGATTGTTGTTTGGAGACCTAAATATCCAATTCTAACTGGAGACTTCAAGTCACTATTTAACTTTCTGAAGGAAAATCCTTCTGAGGAGGACCCCAATTTGGTCATTCCAGAAGTTGTTGAGATTGCTGTCCCTCTGAACAGAAGTTGTGAAGCTTCTTCTGGTGAACCCTCTCTTCTGGTGAAGACTCTAGAGGTTATTCAGAAGAATCAAGCTGAGCTAGCTTCTCAAATGGACAAGCAAGAAGACATCAATGCTGAGTTCCGCTCTTTCATGGAGAGGCAGACTGAGAGCAATGCTGGGATTCATGACATGCTGGCCAAGATTATGTCTAAGCTAGGGTCGTCTTAGTCCTTTGTGTCTTAGTTGTTTCTTTGTTTCTTGCATCTGTCTTCTATGCATCTTCCTTGTACCTTCTGATAATTCTCTTTTGCAATCAATGAAAATTATCTTCTTTTCTCTCATATTGTTTTGTTTTTCATCTGAATCTTTTGTGTTTTTGATGTTATGACAAAAAAGGGGAGAAAATGTGATAAATGATCTGATTTATATTGTCAGTTGCTGGGAGAAAGTCTCCACATTTCTAACAATAATTTGCAAGTTCTGTGTCTTGAAGTGTTTTGCAGGATTGAAACAATCTTAAAAGCTCAACATGAGAAGCAAAGACATGGGGAAAAGCAATTCTGTATAGAAACAAGCTCATGGAAATTGAAGCAAGCTGAGTGCTGTGAAGCTTCAAGATCAGAAGCAAGAAGGAAGAATGTTATGATATTCTGATGATAGAATATGCTCTAACTCATTCTTATTCCTTATATGTTCTGATGCATGTTTTTGTTCTAAATATGCTCTGAAACATTATTGTTTATGCTCTGATACATATTATATGTTCTGATACATATTTTATGTTCTGATTCATTCATGCTCTGAATTTTGTCGTGTAGTTTGTTCTGTAACATTTCAGGATGTAGAGATGCTCTGATGATGCTCTGGTACATTCAACAATGTTCTGATACAATCTAACATGCAATGGTTCAAGAAGAAATTCAAGCTCTGAAGCTGTCCTATGGAAGCAAGAAGCAGAAGCTATGAATGTTCTGAAGATCTAAGCATATGTGATCGTCTCAACTGAAATGGAAAATACTCAGGGAAGTCCTTTATTTATAAATTTCTTCCAGTATTTATTTCAGGGGGAGATTATTTATCTTAGGGGGAGATTGTTAATCTCAGGGGGAGACATATTCACACACTATGTTTATATGCTTATGCTATAATTGTGTAATTGTCTTTAGCCGTCTGATATTCTGATTGCAAATTCATATCATTTATATATGTTTTTGTCATCATCAAAAAGGGGGAGATTGTTAGAACAAGATTTGTTCTGATCAATATTCTTAGTTTTGATGATAACAATGTATATGAATTTTGTATGAGATAATGTGGTACTCTAATCCTATGCAATTTCCATTTCAGGAATCACATAAAGAGTATGCACAAAATCAGCGCAAGAAGCACTAACTCAGAAGGTTCGGCATGCAACATCAGAACATGGTCTGGCAAAACATCAGAAGATGGTCAAGCAGAATCAGAACATGGTCTATGGAAGCATCAGAAGGACTTTAGATCAGAAGCAAAAGCACTGAAGTTCTCATGGTATCACGCTAAGAAGCACTTCAAGGTCAGAAGACAAGAAGATGCTCTGCACCAAGCTGTTTGACTCTGATGATATTCAAACGTTGTTTACACAAACATCAGATCAGAAGCAAGTACAAGATGGCAGGCTACGCTGACTGACAAAAGGAACGTTAGTAGCTATTAAAGGCAACGTCAGCAGACACAGCGAAAGCAAGGCTCGAGGTAGTTGACAAAAGAGTGAAACATTAAATGCAATGCTGTTTGGAATACGCAAAGCATTAAATGCTCCCAACGGTCATCTTCTCAAACGCCTATAAATTGAAGTTCTGATGAGAAGCAAGGTTACGAACTCTTAATACAACACTTGCGCAAATATATAGAAACGCTGTCAAATTCAAAAAGCTCTCAAACTTCATCGTCAGCCTCACTACATTGCTGTTGTAATATATTTGTGAGATTAAGCTTAAACTTAAGAGAAAATCACAGTTGTGATAATAGCTTTTTAAGAAGCATTGTAACTCTTAAAAGAATTTGTTTACATTAATTTGTAAGAACTAGAGTGATCAGGTTGTTGAGCAGAATACTCTAGAAAGTCTTAGAGGGTATCTAAGCAGTTTGTTCCTAGAATGATCAGGTTGTGATCAGTATACTCTAGAAGACTTAGAAGTTGTCTAAGTGGAAAACCATTGTAATCTTGTGTGATTAGTGGATTAAATCCTCAGGTGAGGTAAATCACTCCAAGGGGTGGACTAGAGTAGTTTAGTTAACAACGAACCACGATAAAAATCATTGTGCAAATTGTTTTTATCTTACAAGTTTTAAAGCTACACTTATTCAAACCCCCCCTTTCTAAGTGTTTTTCTATCCTTCAGGGTAAACCAACTCTGGAAAAGAAAGCATAGGAAGTTCAAGAACTTCAAAAGTTCTAAGAAGCTTGAACGAGGAGAATCTTCTGGAAGCAGAAGATCTGACAAGAAGAAGGTCACTTGCTATGAATGCAATGAGCCTGGTCACTACAAGAATGAGTGTCCAAAACTTCAGAAGGAGAATCCCAAGAAGAAGTTTCATAAGAAGAAAGGTCTTATGGCAAAATGGGATGATTCAGAATCAGAATCAAACTCTGAAGGCGAGCAAGCAAACATTGCACTGATGGCCACAGTTAATGATGGATCAGAATCTACATCAAAATTAGATTCTGAAGAGGTATTTTCTGAACTATCTAGAGAAGAGTTAGTTTCCAGTTTAACAGAACTTCTGGAACTCAAGGCTCATCTTAGTATCAAATGTAAAAAGCTGAAAAAGCTATTTGATTCTGAAACTAAGAAGCTGGAAGTGGAAAATTCTGAACTGAAGGAAAAAGTTTTAAAATTATCCAAAGATATTGGATCTCCTTCTGACTCAGAAAAATCCATTCCTAGTCTCAATCATATTCTTAAAGAATATGACTCGAGCTTTAGAAAGTTCTTATCTAGAAGTATTGGCAGAAGCCATCTTGCTTCTATGATATATGGTGTTTTTGGAAACAAAAAGAGTTGGCATTGGCTATGAGGGTGATACCCCACACAAATTTGAACCTGTAGATGATATGAAAATCACATACAAGCCATTGTATGATCAGTTCAAGTATGGCCACTCACATGATATTAGGCTCACTTCACATGCCAAAAGTTTTCATGTTACACACACTAAGAAGCATGTGACACAACCTAGAAAATATCATGCTGCTAAACCTAAGGAATATCATGTTGTACCTCCTGTTGTTTATTATGCTAAACCCAAGTTCAATCAGAACTTGAGGAAAACTAACAAGAAAGGACCCAAGAAGTTGTGGGTACCTAAGGAGAAGATAATTTCTGTTGCAGATATCCTTGGCAGCAAAGAAGACAAAGCACAACATGTCATGGTACCTAGACTCTAGGTGCTCGCGACATATGACGGGAAAAAGGTCTATGTTCCAAGACCTGGTGCTTAAGTCCGGTGGAGAAGTTAAGTTTGGAGGAGATCAGAAGGGCAAGATTATTGGCTCTAGAACCATAAGTACTGGTAACTCTCCTTCCATATCTAATGTACTTCTTGTAGAAGGATTAACGCATAACTTATTGTCCATAAGTCAATTAAGTGACAATGGTTATGACATAATCTTCAATCAAAACTCTTGCAAGGCTGTAAGTCAGAAGGATGGCTCAATCCTATTTACAGGCAAGAGAAAGAACAACATTTATAAGATTGATCTTTCGGATCTTGAGAAGCAGAAGGTGACTTGCCTTATGTCTGTTAGTGAAGAGCAATGGGTCTGGAACAGAAGATTAGGCCATGCTAGTTTGAGAAAGATTTCTCAGATTAACAAACTAAATCTGGTCAAAGCTCTCCCGAATCTGAAATATAAATCGGATGCTCTTTGCGAAGCATGTCAGAAGGGCAAGTTCTCTGAACCTGCATTCAAATCTAAGAATGTTGTCTTTTCCTCTAGGCCGCTAGAACTTCTGCACATTGATCTGTTTGGACCATTCAAAACAGCATCTGTCAGAGGGAAGAAATATGGATTAGTCATTGTAGATGATTATAGCCGCTGGACATGGGTAAAGTTCTTAAAACACAAGGATGAGTCTCATTCAGTGTTCTTTGAATTCTGCACTCAGATTCAATCTGAGAAGGAGTGCAAAATCATAAAGGTCAGAAGTGATCATGGTGGCGAATTTGAGAATAGATTCTTTGAGGAGTTCTTCAAAGAAAATGGCATTGCTCATGATTTCTCTTGCCCTAGAACTCCACAGCAAAATGGAGTTGTAAAGCGAAAGAATAGGACTCTACAAGAAATGGCCAGAACCATGATCAATGAAACCAATATGGCTAAGCATTTCTATGTAGAAGCAATAAACACTGCATGTTATATTCAGAATAGAATCTCTATTAGACCTATTCTAAATAAGACTCCTTATGAATTGTGGAAGAACAGAAAGCCCAACATTTCATATTTTCATCCTTTTGGATGTGTTTGTTTCATTCTGAATACTAAATATCATCTTGGTAAGTTTGATTCTAAGGCACAGAAGTGTTTCCTTCTTGGATATTCTGAACGCTCTAAAGGCTACAGAGTATACAATACTGAAACATTAGTTGTAAAAGAATCAATCAATATCAGATTTGATGATAAGCTTGGTCTTGAAAAGCCAAAGCAGTTTGAGAATTTTGCAGATTTAGATATTGATATATCAGAAGCTGAAGAACCAATAAGCAAAGTATCAGAAGCTGAAAATCTCAGAAGCAAAGGATCAGAAGATTAAGTTGCTGCATTTTTAGAGAATCTCAGAATTTCTGAAGAGCCAACAGTCAGAAGATCTTCTAGACTCACTTCTGCTCACTCAGAAGATGTCATTCTTGGAAAGAAGGATGATCATATCAGAACTAGATCCTCTCTAAAGAATGGTAGTCAGAATACCTGATCAGAATCAGAAGATAAGAAGTTCTATCTTTCATTAGAAGCAAATTCTATGTAAAACAGCTGTTGTCATACCCCAATTTTTGACCTAAGATACCACCTCATATCATTGCATATGCATCATTTGCATCTCTAACAAATTGCATTAGCTTGTGTTTGCTACTTGTGACTCAGCAGGGTTTAATCAAGAAAACACTCATCAGTACAAGTAACAATCAATTAGGGTTTTGTTCTCCCTTCATCTCAAAAGAACTATCTTCATCAACAATCAACATTTGGTCCCCAGAGATTCACTTCAACAAACTCAACAGCTTTGAATCGACTGAATTAGGGTTTTGACTGAAGATAGCATACTCCTGACTTTTGCTCAGGATTTGACCTAAAGACTTGGGACTTGACCTCAAGACCCCAAGTGCATCATTTTGACCTAATCCATTGGCTCAGAACATCTCCTACACAAAGATTGATCAGACAAATCCTCAGATCAGGGTTTTTGAACTATCAGGGACTGAAATCAGGGATCACATTTGGGAAACCCTAAAAACCCCCAGGAAGTCAATCAAAGGTTTCAATCATCCTCAAATAATCCCTATGACAATATACAATGGAAATTACATCTCAATTCAAGATCCACAGTCATCAATTTCATCAGGTCGACAATTAGGGTTTTTGACCTAATTCACTGAACAACTGACTTTTTAATCAGGACATGGTGCCACAACTCAAACTATGATTCAATATCCTCTAATGCTTCAATATGATCCATTCATACCATTCATTTGATGAGGATAGCCTGTTTCATTTGAAATCTCCAGAAACGCGATTCGTTTGAAAAAGTCAACTGTACAAGATCACCATTGACTTTTGGGGAATTTTGGTCAACCATGACTTTTGAAGGTTTGAATCATCAATATATGATATATGAAGTCATTTGATCAAGAAAAATCAAGAAAATCAATCAAGAATCAAAAAGTCAAAAGTTTGACTTTTCATACTTAGAAAATTTTCTAAGTGTTTTTCATGGTTTTTTCCAAACTTTGAAAGGGAATTTCTCCAAATTTCACCTACAAACTGAAAAAAACTTCCAACATGAAAGTTGTAGATTTTGATCCAATAAACAACTTTGACACATATAAATTTTTTCCATAAGATCAACCATTTAAGAGATATGGTGCTTCAAAGTTGGTACTTTTTGAAAATTTCACTTAAAACTTCATTTTCTTCAAAGTTCATGGATCTTTTTCACCCACTTCCTTAAGGATCTTGAAGAAACTTCCAACTAGGGTTTTGAAGTATGTAATATGAGCTTTCCAAAATGTCCAAGAGCATGAAAAAATATGGAGTGTAGCTATGGTTTTGAATTTTGACATTAGTGACCATTTCACTTGAAATTTCAAGCCATTTTTGCAAAGTTATGAACCAATTTGCCAAATAATGCAAGTAATGATACACCAAAGCAATGATTGAAGATATTTTTCTGATTTGAGACAGATGGGAAAGAGATAAGAAGCATAGCCAATTTTAACCATGGTTTAGTAACTTTAACCATATGCATTTAATGGTAAGATTCCTTTCTATCCTTTAAGTGCCAAATCACCAAAGAAGAAGCAAGTTGCAAAGCTCTGAGTTCAGAATGTTTGGCCTATAAATAGAGGTGCAAATCACTCTTCAATTCACACCAAAACCTCACAATTATAGGTTTTCTCTCTTCTTTCTTGAATTACAAGTCATGTGTTTCAAAGTGAGGTAGAAAACTCAACCTCCAAACCTTGCAAGTTCTGAACAAAGTGATGCTTCCCACAACTCATAAACATCATTTGAAACTTGTTTGAACCACTCATACACCCCAAAAACACCTCAAGCTCAAAATCACTACCTCACTTCTCAAATATGCATAACCATGGCCTTATCATGCCAAAATCCATTCAAGATCATTTCTGTCCAAACTAACACTTCCAACACCTCATATATATCACATATGAACTATCCAAACACTCACATATGATCTGAAACATCTCCATCTTCAAATTCGATTCATACTTGAAGCAACTGCAGATCGGGTGCCATGGCCATGCTCAGATGAATTCAAGTTGTTCCAGACATCCAGACACCTTCCATAATCATCATAGAAGCTATTCAGATTGATACAAAGCATCTGTAACACCTCCAGATCAAAATCCAATTCTCAGTTTGGCCGTTTTTGAGGTAAGTGCTCATGAACTTCAAATTCATACTTCCACGCATCATAAATGAAATGTGAGCATACCATCTTGTTTCTGCACCTATGAGGATCATTAACCCTCAATCAATTGCATCATAACTTGCACATACACGATTTCACATTGAATTTCAGTTCTAGGGTTCTTCATGTTCATGCGAAAATTGACCCCTTTAGAGCAAAAATAAATGAATTCTGAGATCACCATCATGTTCCTTGTGAAAAACCGAGTGAGATAGACCCTTTGCTTGATCAAAACAACACAGTTTTAGAGATTTTCAAATTTCAGTTGGAGGGTTGTTCTTGGCGCGTTTTTGGTTCAAAGGATTTCTGGAAATTGATTTAAAATATAATTATTTCAACGCGTGTATATTACAAGCCACAAGCGTGGCTCAGTTGGCTTTTGTTTTGAGTAGTGACCTCAGGGTCACGAGTTCAAGTCCCTATGGGACCAAACCCTTCTTTTTTATCACTATTTCTCTTCATTTTCTTCACAACTTCAACCATTAATTTAGCCAATCAAATTAACTCATTTTTTCTTCATTTTTTACACACTTATTATTTTATATATGTATTTTATGAATATCAAAAAAAATCACAAAAATATATTTGTTTAATACATTTTTAATTAAGTTTAAAATAACATGTTTTAAGTATTTTTTAATACTTTTAAATATTGTTTTTCACTTGATTTCTCAAATTTAATCACTTGTAAATATTTTTTGAGCAAACCCTAATCATCTAAGTGTCAATTTAAGACAATCTTTTTGTTTATCTTGATTAAATTAACTTCTTTCAAAATTCAAATCATTTTAAATAAGCGATCGCGATTCTTTTCAAAAACGATAAACCATTTTCTTTTGATTTTCAAAGAAAACTATTGATTAAATCTTTTTAATTGATCAATTGATTTTCAAAACGATGTGGGGCCTCTCGAATATTAGAGAGTGTAAGTCCCACTTCTTTTCTTTTTCTTTGTACAGTTTTTTTAAAACAGAAAACTTTTTCCGAAACTTCAAACTGTTTTTAAAACAATAAATCTCACATCTTTTTTTCAAAACCATCCACCCTATTTTATGAAAATAAAACAGGGGCCTCTCGAATATTAGAGAGTGTAAGTCCCATTTCTTTCCCTTTTGTACAGTTTTTTTTCAAAAAAACAATAAAACTTCTTCAAAGTGAAATCTTTTCAAACAATTTTCAAATCATCTTCAAAACAACAAAACTTCAAAGAAACTTCAAAACTTTTCAATATACCATGGGCCTCCATGTAGGTATAAGTCCCGAGCCCTTTCGTACATACCCATTCCAGTACATGAAATTAGGTATTTCATTGTACGCCTTTTTGTACATACACCTTTTTGTACATACCTCGATCAGTTTGACTTTTTAACTTTGAATAACAAACCAAAAATGAAGGTTTTTTCTTTAAATCTTCCCAAAAAAATACCATGGGCCTCCATGTAGGTATAAGTCCCAAGCCCTTTGTAAATACCTGTTTACATAGCTCTGAATAAATTCAAGTGGACCTCTCCTCGAGTATGAGTCCCGAGCCCCTATATATACAAATGGAGCATGCTTACAGGTATATTTCCTTCATAAACTCCATTATATACACACACTCTGTCATATATAACTGTTCATGTACTTGTTCATGTTTGTTTGTACTTGTTCATACTTGTGATTGTGTTATGTGTGCTTGTTCAACTTAGTACAACACTAGGTTCCCCATAGCCTCCTATTGGGCTTCGTGCAAAGAATCTCCACTAGTTTAGGTTAGGACATAGAGTATGGTTTCCCGGTGAAATCGCTCTAAGAGCTCAAACCAACTATACCATGCCTCCCCTTGGGCTTTGTACAAACGAGTGACCCTCCCATAGCCTCCTCTTGGGCTTACAATGCAAGGACCCTGGATTGTCCCTCCCATAGCCTCCTCTTGGGCTTACAATGCAAGGACCCTCGGATAGCCTCCTCTTGGGCTTCGTACAAGGACCCACGGGCTTCTTATAAGCATCCCCAATATCCAAACCAAATACCCTAGGAGATTAGACATTTTTCATCTCTATGCTAGGAGTATCTCTTTTATATCATCACAAACAATCAATCAATCAATCAAACTTTTTTTGCCACAAGGCTGGCTAATCAGTCCAACTTTCTTTTTTGCCACAAGGCTGGCTAATCAATCAAACTGTTTTACCACCGTACTGGATGATTAATCAAAGTTTTTGTCACAAGGCTGACTTCATTGAAACTTTTGCCACAAGGCTGGCTGATTAATCAAAGTTTTTGTCACAAGGCTGACTTCATTGAAACTTTTGCCACAAGGCTGGTTAAACAAAAACATCTTTATCATTCTAAGCACCCTAAGTGGCATGGCCCCGGGCTTATAATGAAAAGATTTTCAAACAAAATTAAACAGATGTATGTGATGATATAGATTAGATACATCTAGCATTTAGACGACATTTGTCTATTTTCCTTTGCTTCCACTAGCATAAGTGGGAACTACGATTGCTCTGACTTTCTCAACATCCCTTTGAGAATACGTAGGCACAAGGTCGATCCTTGGCGAGCAAAACAAAACAAAAAAAACCATTCAAACCTTAGCACCCGTAGACCCCGAGCTACAGCTGCTCTGATTCCCTCTAAGGGATATGTATGCAGAGGATCGCGATGATCTTTGCGAGCATAATCAAACAAACACCTTAGGTCCCACCTATTTCACAACAGAACCTTCACCGTAGCATAGAATAAAAAACAATAAAGAACCCTGTAGAGTACTACAGATACGTTGGGTGCTAATACCTTCCCTTCGTATAACCAACCCTCTTACCCAAGATCTCCCCCCACTTTTAGGTTATTGCAGCTTTTTTCCTTTTCCTCCTTTGGAAATAATAAAAAGTTTGGTCGGTACAAAAGAAAAATCATTTTTTGAGCACTCGAGCCCAAAGAAGGCATCAGGTGTCTCATCCCACAAAAAAGAGGAACAAAACGGTTTTTCGCCCGCGACAGAAAAATGGCGACTTCACTGGGGAAAACATCTTTTTATTGTTTCCAAAGGAAGGGTTATTTCTAATTATTGTTTTTATTTTAATTTTTGTTATATGTGTGATTCTTTGGTTCTGTTACTTGTGTGGTTCTGTTACAAGTGATACATTATGGACAAATCCTAACCCGGATTAAGTACACATAAGAAATTAGGTGGAGGGTATAGTCATGTGCAGGCGCACTTGAGAATCCTTCCGCTCAGTGGAGGTTCCTTGTTGGTAATATATGTTTAGCATGCTTTCGTAGCGAAGACATTATTTCCGCATTGAACTGTAGAAGCTGAGAGACCGTAGAACCCCAACCCATCCTGGCCTTATTAGGACGTGGTGCAGAAACGATCCAGGTGAAGACTTGGATAGTTGTCATGCGGAGAACCACACTCAGACGAGTTTTTCTTGAGAATATTTCTGGCTCATCAGTTTAGTTGTGAAAGCCGGTAATATCCGAAAGAAAAATGTAGACTCTGACGTATCAGTAGAACATGTTGTACAGGTGATTAACTAGATCTATCCCTATTTGGTTCTCTGACCTCATGCTCGTGACGCTGGACCTTTGAACCTGTGTGTACTATGTTTGAATTACCATGTTTGTGTACCATGTTTGCGTTACCATTACCATGTCTGTTTTACCATGTTTGAATATGTGGCATTCATGCATCCACGCATTCATACATTCAAAAAAAAAAACCCATTTTTTTCCATAAAAACATGATTTTTCCAAAGATTTAGAGAAATTTTCTTTGCAAACATTTTAGGATTTAGTCATGGAAGAAGTAAAAAGGCATACCAAGAAATACGGTTTCAAAGCGCCTGATGTGGGAAAACTGATAGAGTTAGCATCTTCTGTACAAAATCCTTCCAATTTTAGGAAAAGTTATGGAAAACTTTTGCCTATCCTGAACACTCATGTTGATGAAGGACTTCTCAAAACTTTGGTTCAGTTCTATGATCCCGTCTACCGGTGTTTTACCTTTCCAGACTACCAGTTGGTACCGACCTTGGAAGAATATGCCAATCTTTTGGGTATCCCTGTGTCTGACAAAATACCTTTCAATGGTTTGAAAGCCATTCCTAAGTCACACGTCATTGCAGCAAGTACCCATTTGAAAAAGTCTGAAGTAGAGAGTAATTGGACTACCAAAGGAAACCTCCCGGGTTTAACTTCACACTTCCTGGTAAAGAAAGCCTTTGATTTCATCGAAACTAGTAGCATGATAGCTTTTGAAGCTGTACTAGCCTTGCTCATCTATGGGTTGGTTCTGTTTCCCAATGTCGACAACTTTGTTGATATCAATGCCATAAAGATTTTTCTGATTGGAAATCCTGTTCCGACTTTACTTGGTGACATGTATTTCTCTGTCCATCATAGGAATCGCCAAGGCGGTGGAATCATTGTATGTTGTGCACCTCTATTGTTCAAATGGATTGTTTCACACTTACCTGAGTCTCCTATTTTCACAGAAAACCGAGAAGGTTTGCGTTGGCCTCGAAGACTTATGTCTCTTACTAATAATGATATCCGTTGGTATACCTTGGCTCGCTGTGGTACAGAAACCATTGATAGTTGCGGAGAATTCGCCAACGTACCTCTCATTGGTACACAAGGAGGAATTAACTACAATCCGATCTTAGCCCGACGACAACTCGGGTATGCAAATTCAGTTAAACCTGTTGGTCTCGCAGTAGAAAGCTACTTCTATCAAGAAAAGGAAGATCCTCAAAGGTTGAAGACAAGAATGATGAGAGCTTGGTACGACGTCCGATGGAAAGAAAAAGGTGAGGAAAAGAATTGCATTGCTACGGACGCCTACACCTGCTGGGTAAAGAAAAGAGCAAAGGAGTTTCAAATGCCTTATGATTATGAAAAACCCATGTCTCTTGTGGTACCTCAACTACCCAATATTCCCATTCCCACTATGAAGGAATACCAAGACACTTTAGCCAAGATGAGGTTAGAGAAAAACGCTTGGGAGCACAAGTTTCGTAGGACCGATATGGAAAACAGAAGGTTAAAGAAACAAGTGAAAGATCACGAAGAAACTCTCTACTGTCAAGATGGATGGCTCATGAGTAAAGATGAGAAGATTCGTCAGAAAGACGCTGCAATCAAGAGGTACATCAAAGAAAGCAAGAAAAAACCTGAAGGTTCAACAAGCAACGCTCCAACTCCTGACGATTGGAAGAATATTGTTGACAAGCTAAAGACCGAAAAGGCCGAATTGAAAGCTTACTATGGGAAAGAAATCATGAAGCTCAAACTGCACAATGCATTTGGTTCTTCGTCTGATGAAGATGCTTAGGATTGTTTAGCTTTTTATTTGCTTTTGTAAGGAGCTACGCTCCAATGTTGTAACATTTCCAATTATTGTAATAAAATAAAAAAAATGAATGAATAAAAGATTTGTTTGTGTTCAAATGTTTGCAAGAGAATAATCTTTAAAATATTTGGAAAAATCATAAATTTCTTTTTGCATGCATCATTCTGCATATCGAGTCTGTTGTATAGAGTCTCATCTTTTGGATCTTTCTCCAATAGATCGTCAAGCTGTCGCGTCTCAAAGTTTCTCGACCGCGCTCGCAATCAGATCACAGATACAATACTCGTTCAAGCAGAAGAAGAGTAATGGAACACTCTGAACAAGAGAATATTGAGCTCCGTGGTACAGTGACCACTCTTCAGGAAAAGTTGGAAAGTCTCACTACTCTGGTTGACTCTTTAATGGCCGCACAGAATCAGCCGCCGCCACCTAACAGTCAAGCAACAGTAACATCTGAGGTCACTACTCCAGTTTCTACGGTTGCATTCGGCATTCCATCTTTCTCCATGCCAGAGGGTTGGGGCACGCCTTTCAGCTTTGGTACAGGTTTCCGCCATAATGTTTCTGGGGTTCAAACATCCACAACTGAAGCGCCTGCTGCTCAGAGTTCACAGTTCACTCCAAATCAGGGGATAACTTTTTCTCAAGTTACTATGGCACTTTCTCAACCCACTATGACGGTTCCGACTCCTATGGTTCACACTGTTCCTTACGGAGACAATGAGGTTTATCATGATCAGGGTGATAGCACAAATCAGCGAAGCCTTGTAGGAGATCTCCAAGAACAATTCAACAAGATTCAGCTGGAAGTTAAAGCTATTCGGGGAAAAGATTTGTTTGGAAAGAATGCCCAGGAGCTATGTTTGGTTCCCAGTGTACAAATACCAGCTAAATTCAAGGTCCCTGACTTTGAGAAGTACAAAGGTAGTTCTTGTCCGCAAAGTCATCTCGTGATGTATGCTAGAAAGATGTCTACTTATGCAGATAATCATCAGTTGCTTATCCATTACTTTCAAGACAGTTTAACTGGTGCCGCACTGAAGTGGTACACAGGTTTGGATAGCACCAATATTCGGACTTTCAACGACCTAGGTGAGGCCTTTGTCCGACAATACAAGTATAACTCGGATATGGCTCCAGACAGAGATCAGCTTCGGTCCATGGCTCAGAAAGATCATGAAGCTTTCAAAGAATATGCCCAACGATGGAGAGAAACTGCTGCTCAGATTAATCCACCATTAAAAGAGAAAGAGATGACAAAGATTTTCTTGAATACTCTCAGTCCGTTTTACTACGAACGCATGATTGCTAGTGCTCCAAGTGATTTCACCGAAATGGTAAACATGGGGATGCGTCTAGAAGAAGGAGTCCGAACTGGACGTCTGACTAAAGAAGGTGGATCTTCAAGTGGAATCAAAAAGTTTGGAAGTGGTTTCCCAAAGAAGAAAGAACAAAGTGTTGACATGGTATCCCAAGGGAAGCCAAGAGGAAACGTCAATCGTCGACAACAGATTGCTGCTATTGCGCCAGTTGTTAATACATCACCGAATCCGGGATTCACTCCTCAGTTTCAACAACAACAGCCTCGACAACAGGCTCAGCAGTTAAACAATAATCAGAATCGAGTACAAAGAACTCCACAGTTCGATCCGATTCCGATGACCTACACAGAATTGTACCCTGCTTTGATTGAAAGAGGTCTTGTTCAAACTAAAGCACCACCACCAGTACCTGAGAGACTCCCATGGTGGTACAAAGCTGAGGTTTCATGCCCTTATCATCAAGGGGCACCTGGCCATGATCTTGAGCATTGCATAGCTTTGAAATATGAAGTTCAGAGGTTGGTTAGATCTAATCTCCTCTCTTTCAGAAATTTGAATCCTAATGTGCAAGCAAATCCGCTGCCAATCATGGAGGGCATGTTGTAAACATGGTATATGGATGTCCTGGCCAATACCGAGTCTATAATATCAACTTCTCAAGAGCAGATTTGGTACAAATGCACGCCACTCTTTGTCGGGGGCAGAATTTTCGCCAACATCAATACGGTTCCTGTAGAATATGTTGTGTGGATCCTCACGGGTGTTCGATTGTGAGAAGAGATCTCCAAGTTTTGCTAGATAATGGTACTATTGAGATCTACAGAAATAGGGATGAAAATGAAGTTAACATGATAGGATGTTATCCGCATGAGCTTTTAGTCTCAGATATCAACTCGGAAATGCCTACAGTTAACGTCATCGTTCCTCATTTCAACATGCCTGAGCGCATGGAAGTTACTTACAACAAGCCGAAGGTTCCTATTGCTCCTTTGATCATTTGTCTACCTGGACCTGTTCCTTATGACTCTGACAAGGCAGTTCCATACAACTACAATGCAACAATGATAAAGGATGGACAAGAAGTTCCTTTACCAACTCTCTCATCTGTCGAAAACATCGCTGATGTGAGTCGAGTAACAAGAAGTGGACGTGTGTATACTCCGCTACCTCCGAAGCAGCCTGTTGCTCCTGCTACCGGGCAAAATCCTGTCAATGCACCAGTAGGGAATCCCGTGGAAACTCCTGTCAGTAATACAAACACTGATGTTGGTCAATCCAGCGGAACCAATGTCAATCCTGATTTTGATGAAATTTTGAAGCTTATCAAAAGAAGTGAATACAAGATTGTGGATCAGCTTATGCAGACTCCTTCAAAAATCTCAATACTTTCATTGCTGTTGAATTCAGAAGCCCACAGGGAAGCCCTGATGAGGGTCTTAGATCAAGCTTTTGTAGATCATGATGTGACTGTTGACCATTTTGATGGGATAATAGCCAACATAACAGCTTGTAACAATTTAAGCTTCTGTGATGAAGAACTCCCCGAGGAGGGTAAAAATCACAATCTTGCTTTGCACATTTCTATGAACTGTCAGTCAGACTCTTTGTCCAATGTGTTAGTAGACACCGGATCTTCCTTGAATGTTATGCCAAAGACAACTCTTGCTCGCTTGTCTTACCAAGGAATGCCTATGAAGTTCAGTGGTGTAGTAGTCAAAGCATTTGATGGATCGCGAAAATCTGTTATCGGCGAAGTCAACCTTCCCATGACAATTGGTCCACATACGTTCCAAATCATCTTCCAGGTCATGGACATACAAGCTGCTTATAGCTGTCTGTTAGGACGACCATGGATCCATGAAGCAGGGGCAGTAACTTCTACGCTCCACCAAAAGTTAAAATTTGTAACAAATGGAAAATTGGTAACAATAAGTGGAGAACAAGCCTTGATGGTGAGCCATTTATCCAATTTCTCTTTCATAAGTGCCGATAATGAGGAAGGAACTCAGTTCCAAGGTCTCTCTTTAGAAGACGAATCTTCCAAGAAGAAAGCATCGATCTCTTCATACAAAGAGGCGGTAAAAGTAGTGAAAGATGGAACTACCACTGGCTGGGGGCAAGTTGTGATCCCTACCAAGAATGAAACTAGAGCAGGTCTCGGATGTTCACCAACATTCTCAAACTGCACTAAGAAGGATGAAACCCTTCGTCCGATCAAAGAAACATTCATTAGTGGAGGGTTCCTTAACCCAATTCCTCAAGAGGTTAATGTCCTTATCGAAGAATGCATCGAAGAAGGTCTCTCCGATACTGAAGAAGAATGGAAATGTTATCTCAATGACTCGGGATACATATCTCAGGAAGAACCATATCCTCCGTCAGAGAAATCCAAGGCAATGAAACTGAGCCTGTTCCTGCAGAAATCTGGGACACCTTGGGACAACCAAGTGGAAAATTTGATTATATGGTGAAATATACTGCACCTGAAAGTTACAAGATTGCGATTGAGGATATCCAACCAACTGGATGGGGAGATTCCTTTGAATATAATAGTCAACCAGAAGAGGCTTATCAGCCCTGTCAATTTTCTCAGCAGCCTGAAATTACCGAAAATTTCAACTACAATGTATCTGCCAAGGTTCATAATCTTGAAGATGGTTATTATCACATAAATGCCATTTTTGAAGATGAAGGGGAAGATGATCCCGCAGCTGACTCGGAAAGTGTCGCTGATAATGAGTCTCTTCATCCTGAAGACTGGAAAATACATCCTGAAAATTCTGAAGATTGTGACTCGTCTTATGCTCTTCAAGAAGTAGAAGAAGACCGTTTCAACTCTACAAAGAACAAGGTTGACAAACCAGGACCTTCAAATCCTGCTCGACCAGCGGTCAATGTCAACACTGAAGATAACTCTGAGGAGAATTTTCCTGAATACATAATACACAGAGGAGTTCGTTGCTACTGGAAAGCTGTCGACGTTCCGAATGTTGTTCGCCGCTCAAAGTAATCACCTCGCTGTTATTTTGACCTCCTGCCTTGCCCAAAGCAGAGAGATGTTTTATAGGGCTTCGCTTTTAAATGTTCCGCCCAAATAACTTTGTGTATAGGGCTTTGTTTTTAAAAGTTTCCCTCTTTGTCCTGCCCAAGGCAAATGAGTTTGTGTTTAGGGCTTTGTTTCAAAAATGAATCATAAATAAAGTGTCATTTTGAATTCCCTACATTATGTGTTTTATTTTTGCTTTTTTCTGGAAATGGTAATCCTAAAAAACCAAAAAAAAAAAACCAAAAAAAAAAAAAAAACTTTTTCAAAAAAAATCTGCATACACTCCTGCATTCATAAATTTTCTGAAATAAATATAAATCACATGTGCAGATTTACTATTGATAAACCCATTGAATGCAATAACCCTATGCCCTCTCCCAACTTTGAGTTTCCTGTGTTCGAAGCCGAAGAAGAGGAAGAAGAGGAGATCCCGGACGAGATCTCTCGATTACTTAAGCACGAGGAAAGAACCATTCTGCCTCACAAAGAGCCTTTAGAAAAGATCAACTTGGGTTCTGAAGAAGACAAAAAAGAAGTGACCATTGGATCGCTGCTTGATGCTGATATCAAGAGTAAGTTGACAGACCTTCTCAAAGAATATGTTGACGTGTTTGCCTGGTCCTACCAAGACATGCCTGGGTTGGATACCAATATTGTTCAGCATTACTTGCCATTGAAGCCAGAATGTCCGCCGGTTAAGCAGAAATTGCGAAGGACTCACCCTGATATGGCTAACAAGATCAAAGTGGAAGTTCAAAAGCAACTCGACGCAGGTTTTCTTGTCACCTCAGAGTATCCTCAATGGTTGGCCAACATAGTGCCAGTTCCGAAGAAAGATGGCAAAGTCAGAATGTGTGTTGACTACCGTGACTTGAACAAGGCCAGTCCAAAAGATGACTTTCCATTACCTCATATCGACATGCTGGTTGATAACACCGCTAAGTTCAACGTCTTTTCCTTCATGGACGGGTTCTCCGGTTATAATCAGATCAAGATGGCTCCTGAAGACATGGAGAAGACATCTTTCATCACCCCATGGGGTACCTTTTGCTACAAAGTGATGCCGTTTGGATTGAAGAATGCAGGCGCAACTTACCAAAGGGCAATGACTACTCTCTTTCATGACATGATGCATAAAGAAATTGAAGTTTATGTGGACGACATGATAGCCAAGTCCAGCACAGAAGAAGAACATATTGAATACCTTTTGAAGTTGTTTCAACGGTTAAGGAAATATCAGCTTCGCTTGAATCCTAACAAATGTACTTTTGGGGTTAGATCTGGAAAACTCTTGGGTTTCATTGTCAGCCAAAGAGGTATTGAAGTAGATCCCGACAAAGTCAGAGCTATTCAAGAGATGCCTGCACCAAAGACTGAAAAGCAAGTAAGAGGATTTCTCGGACGATTGAACTATATCTCCAGATTTATCTCTCAAATGACTGCTACTTGTGGGCCAATTTTCAAGCTTCTCCGCAAAGATCAAGGGGTTGTATGGACTGAAGATTGCCAGAAAGCGTTCGACAGTATCAAAGAGTACCTGTTAGAACCACCAATATTGATTCCTCCAGTTGAAGGAAGACCATTAATCATGTACCTTACTGTGTTAGAAGAATCCATGGGTTGTATGCTTGGACAACAAGATGAAACCGGTAAGAAGGAGCATGCCATCTATTACTTGAGTAAGAAATTCACAGACTGTGAGTCTCGTTACTCCATGCTCGAAAAAACGTGTTGTGCTTTGGCTTGGGCTTCAAAACGTCTCCGCCAGTACATGATCAACAATACTACTTGGTTAATCTCCAAAATGGATCCGATCAAGTATGTCTTTGAAAAGCCCGCCTTAACAGGAAGGATTGCCCGATGGCAAATGCTGTTATCCGAATATGACATTGAATACCGTGCTCAAAAAGCGGTCAAAGGAAGCATTCTCGCCGATCACTTGGCGCATCAACCAATTAATGAATATCAATCTCTCAAGTTTGACTTTCCTGATGAAGATGTCTTGTACTTGAAGATGAAAGATTGTGACGAGCCATTACCTGAAGAAGGTCCTGACCCTGGATCAAGATGGGGTCTAATTTTTGATGGAGCAGTAAACGCTTTTGGCAATGGAATTGGGGCAATCATCATCACTCCCAAGGGTACTCATATCCCGTTCTCCGCCAGATTGCTATTTGATTGTACCAACAACATCGCAGAATATGAAGCTTGTATCATGGGTCTCGAAGAAGCCATTGACTTAAGGATCAAGATCCTCGACATATATGGAGATTCAGCCCTTGTGATCAACCAAATCAAAGACAAGTGGGAAACTTACCACCCTGGTTTGATTCCTTACAGAGATTATGCAAGACGTCTGTTGACTTTCTTCAACAAGGTTGAATTGCATCATATACCTCGAGATCAGAATCGAATGGCAGACGCCTTGGCTACTCTATCTTCCATGTTCAAAGTCAGTCACTGGAATGATGTGCCTAAAGTCAGAATCACGCGCCTTGAAAGGCCCGCCTATGTGTTTGCAACTGAAGCAGTCATCGATGATAAACCGTGGTTCCACGACATCAAACGCTTCCTTCAAACTCAAGAGTACCCGCTTGGGGCATCAAACAAAGATAAGAAAACTTTAAGGAGACTTTCTGGCAGTTTCTTCCTGAACGGAGATGTGCTATACAAAAGAAATTTCGACATGGTTTTGCTCAGATGCGTGGATAGACACGAAGCAGACATGTTAATGCATGAAGTGCATGAAGGGTCCTTTGGAACTCATTCAAATGGGCATGCAATGTCCAAAAAGATCTTAAGAGCAGGATACTATTGGTTGACAATGGAATCAGACTGTTACAAACACGTGAAGAGATGTCACAAGTGCCAGATCTACGCAGATAAGATCCATGTGCCACCGACTCTACTCAACGTTCTCTCATCTCCGTGGCCTTTTTCCATGTGGGGTATTGACATGATCGGAATGATCGAACCGAAAGCTTCAAACGGTCATCGTTTCATTTTGGTAGCCATTGATTACTTCACCAAATGGGTCGAAGCAGCATCTTACGCCAATGTTACAAGACAAGTGGTTGTGAGGTTTATCAAGAATAACATCATTTGCCGATATGGTATTCCCAGCAAGATCATTACTGACAATGGTTCAAACTTGAATAACAAAATGATGAAAGAATTATGTGAGGAATTCAAGATTGAGCATCATAACTCTTCTCCTTACAGACCAAAAATGAACGGCGCTGTTGAAGCTGCTAACAAGAACATTAAGAAGATCGTCCAGAAAATGGTCGTCACTTACAAAGACTGGCATGAAATGCTGCCATTTGCTTTACATGGGTACCGTACTTCAGTGCGTACTTCAACAGGGGCAACTCCCTTTTCTCTAGTATACGGCATGGAAGCTGTGCTCCCCGTAGAAGTTGAAATCCCATCAATGAGAGTCCTCATGGAGACTAAGTTATCAGAGGCTGAATGGTGTCAAAGCAGATACGATCAGTTGAACTTAATCGAAGAAAAACGTATGACTGCTCTATGCCATGGACAGTTATACCAAGCAAGGATGAAACAAGCTTTCAACAAAAAGGTTCGACCTCGTGAATTTCAAGAAGGTGACCTCGTGCTTAAAAAGATCTTGTCTTTTCAACCAGATTCTAGGGGCAAATGGTCTCCTAATTACGAAGGCCCGTATGTTGTCAAAAGAACATTTTCTGGCGGCGCCATGATTCTTACTACCATGGATGGTGATGAACTCCCACATCCTGTGAATGCAGATGCAGTCAAGAAATACTTTGTCTAAAAAATACAAAAGAACAGCTCGGTAAGTTGAAAACCCGCAAAGGGCGACTTAGGCAAAAATGAGCGTCTCGGTGGACTGAAAACCCGAAAGGGCGGTCCAGGCAAAAATTAGAGACAATAAACAGAAAAAATTCATCCTGGTAGATTGAAAACCTGAAAGGGCAATCTAGGCAAAAATTAAGGATTAATGACAAAGTAACTGCATCAGTCTGTACTTCGTCACCTGAGGAGTCTTTTTCCATCAAAGGATCTTCGATCAAATCATTATCAATCTGAAGCGACAAACACAGTTGGAACTCAAAGTTGTTAAGGGGATAGTGGTTATTGCTTTCAATGTAGCCTTTTCCGCATAATTACCATTTCCAACTTTTGTAAATACTCCATGGAATCACGCCTTTAGCGGATTTCCATCCTATTAAATAAATTTGAGCCTTGTGCCCATTTGTTTGCAATCTCTAATTTCTTTTAGCTTGCAAAATGACGCTTTAATTGTGTTATTCGTTTTTGAAAAAAAAAAGAAAAAATAAGTTTTAAATGAATTTACTTCACTTTTCTTTTTCAAAATAAAAGCGAAATTTTCCTTTGAGTTGTGAACAACGGAAGGAACATCAGCAGTCGTCTCCATAGGATGAACAAAAGGATTCTCCCTGAAAAATTGTTGAGACAACGGTATTCTTGTCCCAAAAAAGAATTCTTGAAGCAATTACCCCTCGAGGTAAAGAAGCTCTTCTATCCCCAGTGAAGAAGCTCTTCTATCCCCAGTGAAGAAGCTCTCCTATCCTCAGTGACGAAGATTTTCCATCTCCAGTGAAGAAGTTCTTCCCTCTCAATAAGAAAAGATGCTCATCTTCCCCAGAGAAGTTTAAAGCACACAGCATTGTTCACCTGTGTTATCTACACCGTGTTGAAAAACATTTGCCAAGTATCTGGTTGTATCGCGACGTCGGTCCTTCTCCAGTATATACTCCTCTGTCTGTCAGTATCGTCAGTATGCATGCTACATTCATGACATTCATCATTCATACATATTTACATCATTTATGCATTCTTGCATTTTTTAATGTTTGCCTCAAAATCACTTGTTTAGGATATATCTATCCCAAAAAAAAAAGAGAAAGAAAAAAGAAAAAAGAAAAAAATGAAGCAGGTATGGGCGTGTCATCTCTCCAATAGATTGTCACCCATAAGCAGAAAGAACATTTTGTTTCTCCAGTTCCCCACTGAGATCATTCCTCGTGGAAGAAGGTTGCTTTAGTTTCTCCTCTCAAAACAAAGGAGAAAATACCCAGTTGAGTTCATTCCTCATGGGTACAAAGTCTTGTTTGACTGTCTCTTTCCAATTCATTCTTGGTTAGAACTTTGTCTTTACCAAAAAAATTCAAATTCCGATTCCTCAAACAGAGTCGTGAAAAAAAATTGAACCCTAAACAATAGCCTCATCATCTGAGCAGCTTATGTCTCTTTCAAAAGAAATTTCCTCTCAAGGAAATCAATCATGAAGATCATTTGACAAATCAGGGCCTTATTACTGTTCACAAAGCTGAATAACAAGTAATTTCCCTAGCAAAGTCTCCAGGATCATTTTATCACTCGGCTGATAATTGATCATGTCTTCAAAACCGCTATCACAAGGCTGGTAGTCGGTAACCTTTTGTTCTGGTTATATTATTAAACATGTCTATCACCATGCTGATAGTCGGTAATATTAACCAAACCTTTGAAACTCTTTTACCTTGTCAAGTCTATCACCATGCTGATAGTCGGTGATACAGTTTCATACCTTTCACCTTCGCATTATTAAACAGGTCTATCCCCATGCTGATAGTCGATAATGTCGATAGGTAAGCTTTTCTTACAAAGCTATCATTCCCAGGTGAAGCATACACTTGCTTTCCCGAAGGAAAAACAGATTCTCTTCCTAAAACGGATGGAGACATCCTTCCCGATCTCTTTTCCCCAGCGGAGTCAGTTCTTGATATTCCCTCGGTAAAGACATTCTTGCATCATTCGCAATTTTGGTATCTTAGGTCCAAAATTTGCGTCTTCTGATATTTAAGTCTCTTCCACCCTATCAAAACGAAGATTTTCAATCTTCATGTCTCAGGTTGAAGAAACTTAAATAGGGGCATCTGTCATACCCCAATTTTTGACCTAAGATACCACCTCATATCATTGCATATGCATCATTTGCATCTCTAACAAATTGCATTAGCTTGTGTTTGCTACTTGTGACTCAGCAGGGTTTAATCAAGAAAACACTCATCAGTACAAGTAACAATCAATTAGGGTTTTGTTCTCCCTTCATCTCAAAAGAACTATCTTCATCAACAATCAACATTTGGTCCCCATAGATTCACTTCAACAAACTCAACAGCTTTGAATCGACTGAATTAGGGTTTTGACTGAAGATAGCATACTCCTGACTTTTGCTCAGGATTTGACCTAAAGACTTGGGACTTGACCTCAAGACCCCAAGTGCATCATTTTGACCTAATCCATTGGCTCAGAACATCTCCTACACAAAGATTGATCAGACAAATCCTCAGATCAGGGTTTTTGAACTATCAGGGACTGAAATCAGGGATCACATTTGGGAAACCCTAAAAACCCCCAGGAAGTCAATCAAAGGTTTCAATCATCCTCAAATAATCCCTATGACAATATACAATGGAAATTACATCTCAATTCAAGATCCACAGTCATCAATTTCATCAGGTCGACAATTAGGGTTTTTGACCTAATTCACTGAACAACTGACTTTTTAATCAGGACATGGTGCCACAACTCAAACTATGATTCAATATCCTCTAATGCTTCAATATGATCCATTCATACCATTCATTTGATGAGGATAGCCTGTTTCATTTGAAATCTCCAGAAACGCGATTCGTCTGAAAAAGTCAACTGTACAAGATCACCATTGACTTTTGGGGAATTTTGGTCAACCATGACTTTTGAAGGTTTGAATCATCAATATATGATATATGAAGTCATTTGATCAAGAAAAATCAAGAAAATCAATCAAGAATCAAAAAGTCAAAAGTTTGACTTTTCATACTTAGAAAATTTTCTAAGTGTTTTTCATGGTTTTTTCCAAACTTTGAAAGGGAATTTCTCCAAATTTCACCTACAAACTGAAAAAAACTTCCAACATGAAAGTTGTAGATTTTGATCCAATAAACAACTTTGACACATATAAATTTTTTCCATAAGATCAACCATTTAAGAGATATGGTGCTTCAAAGTTGGTACTTTTTGAAAATTTCACTTAAAACTTCATTTTCTTCAAAGTTCATGGATCTTTTTCACCCACTTCCTTAAGGATCTTGAAGAAACTTCCAACTAGGGTTTTGAAGTATGTAATATGAGCTTTCCAAAATGTCCAAGAGCATGAAAAAATATGGAGTGTAGCTATGGTTTTGAATTTTGACATTAGTGACCATTTCACTTGAAATTTCAAGCCATTTTTGCAAAGTTATGAACCAATTTGCCAAATAATGCAAGTAATGATACACCAAAGCAATGATTGAAGATATTTTTCTGATTTGAGACAGATGGGAAAGAGATAAGAAGCATAGCCAATTTTAACCATGGTTTAGTAACTTTAACCATATGCATTTAATGGTAAGATTCCTTTCTATCCTTTAAGTGCCAAATCACCAAAGAAGAAGCAAGTTGCAAAGCTCTGAGTTCAGAATGTTTGGCCTATAAATAGAGGTGCAAATCACTCTTCAATTCACACCAAAACCTCACAATTATAGGTTTTCTCTCTTCTTTCTTGAATTACAAGTCATGTGTTTCAAAGTGAGGTAGAAAACTCAACCTCCAAACCTTGCAAGTTCTGAACAAAGTGATGCTTCCCACAACTCATAAACATCATTTGAAACTTGTTTGAACCACTCATACACCCCAAAAACACCTCAAGCTCAAAATCACTACCTCACTTCTCAAATATGCATAACCATGGCCTTATCATGCCAAAATCCATTCAAGATCATTTCTGTCCAAACTAACACTTCCAACACCTCATATGTATCACATATGAACTATCCAAACACTCACATATGATCTGAAACATCTCCATCTTCAAATTCGATTCATACTTGAAGCAACTGCAGATCGGGTGCCATGGCCATGCTCAGATGAATTCAACTTGTTCCAGACATCCAGACACCTTCCATAATCATCATAGAAGCTATTCAGATTGATACAAAGCATCTGTAACACCTCCAGATCAAAATCCAATTCTCAGTTTGGCCGTTTTTGAGGTAAGTGCTCATGAACTTCAAATTCATACTTCCACGCATCATAAATGAAATGTGAGCATACCATCTTGTTTCTGCACCTATGAGGATCATTAACCCTCAATCAATTGCATCATAACTTGCACATACACGATTTCACATTGAATTTCAGTTCTAGGGTTCTTCATGTTCATGCGAAAATTGACCCCTTTAGAGCAAAAATAAATGAATTCTGAGATCACCATCATGTTCCTTGTGAAAAACCGAGTGAGATAGACCCTTTGCTTGATCAAAACAACACAGTTTTAGAGATTTTCAAATTTCAGTTGGAGGGTTGTTCTTGGCGCGTTTTTGGTTCAAAGGATTTCTGGAAATTGATTTAAAATATAATTATTTCAACGCGTGTATATTACAAGCCACAAGCGTGGCTCAGTTGGCTTTTGTTTTGAGTAGTGACCTCAGGGTCACGAGTTCAAGTCCCTATGGGACCAAACCCTTCTTTTTTATCACTATTTCTCTTCATTTTCTTCACAACTTCAACCATTAATTTAGCCAATCAAATTAACTCATTTTTTCTTCATTTTTTACACACTTATTATTTTATATATGTATTTTATGAATATCAAAAAAAATCACAAAAATATATTTGTTTAATACATTTTTAATTAAGTTTAAAATAACATGTTTTAAGTATTTTTTAATACTTTTAAATATTGTTTTTCACTTGATTTCTCAAATTTAATCACTTGTAAATATTTTTTGAGCAAACCCTAATCATCTAAGTGTCAATTTAAGACAATCTTTTTGTTTATCTTGATTAAATTAACTTCTTTCAAAATTCAAATCATTTTAAATAAGCGATCGCGATTCTTTTCAAAAACGATAAACCATTTTCTTTTGATTTTCAAAGAAAACTATTGATTAAATCTTTTTAATTGATCAATTGATTTTCAAAACGATGTGGGGCCTCTCGAATATTAGAGAGTGTAAGTCCCACTTCTTTTCTTTTTCTTTGTACAGTTTTTTTAAAACAGAAAACTTTTTCCGAAACTTCAAACTGTTTTTAAAACAATAAATCTCACATCTTTTTTTCAAAACCATCCACCCTGTTTTATGAAAATAAAACAGGGGCCTCTCGAATATTAGAGAGTGTAAGTCCCATTTCTTTCCCTTTTGTACAGTTTTTTTCAAAAAAACAATAAAACTTCTTCAAAGTGAAATCTTTTCAAACAATTTTCAAATCATCTTCAAAACAACAAAACTTCAAAGAAACTTCAAAACTTTTCAATATACCATGGGCCTCCATGTAGGTATAAGTCCCGAGCCCTTTCGTACATACCCATTCCAGTACATGAAATTAGGTATTTCATTGTACGCCTTTTTGTACATACACCTTTTTGTACATACCTCGATCAGTTTGACTTTTTAACTTTGAATAACAAACCAAAAATGAAGGTTTTTTCTTTAAATCTTCCCAAAAAAATACCATGGGCCTCCATGTAGGTATAAGTCCCAAGCCCTTTGTAAATACCTGTTTACATAGCTCTGAATAAATTCAAGTGGACCTCTCCTCGAGTATGAGTCCCGAGCCCCTATATATACAAATGGAGCATGCTTACAGGTATATTTCCTTCATAAACTCCATTATGTACACACACTCTGTCATATATAACTGTTCATGTACTTGTTCATGTTTGTTTGTACTTGTTCATACTTGTGATTGTGTTATGTGTGCTTGTTCAACTTAGTACAACACTAGGTTCCCCATAGCCTCCTATTGGGCTTCGTGCAAAGAATCTCCACTAGATTAGGTTAGGACATAGAGTATGGTTTCCCGGTGAAATCGCTCTAAGAGCTCAAACCAACTATACCATGCCTCCCCTTGGGCTTTGTACAAACGAGTGACCCTCCCATAGCCTCCTCTTGGGCTTACAATGCAAGGACCCTGGATTGTCCCTCCCATAGCCTCCTCTTGGGCTTACAATGCAAGGACCCTCGGATAGCCTCCTCTTGGGCTTCGTACAAGGACCCACGGGCTTCTTATAAGCATCCCCAATATCCAAACCAAATACCCTAGGAGATTAGACATTTTTCATCTCTATGCTAGGAGTATCTCTTTTATATCATCACAAACAATCAATCAATCAATCAAACTTTTTTTGCCACAAGGCTGGCTAATCAATCCAACTTTCTTTTTTGCCACAAGGCTGGCTAATCAATCAAACTGTTTTACCACCGTACTGGATGATTAATCAAAGTTTTTGTCACAAGGCTGACTTCATTGAAACTTTTGCCACAAGGCTGGCTGATTAATCAAAGTTTTTGTCACAAGGCTGACTTCATTGAAACTTTTGCCACAAGGCTGGTTAAACAAAAACATCTTTATCATTCTAAGCACCCTAAGTGGCATGGCCCCGGGCTTATAATGAAAAGATTTTCAAACAAAATTAAACAGATGTATGTGATGATATAGATTAGATACATCTAGCATTTAGACGACATTTGTCTATTTTCCTTTGCTTCCACTAGCATAAGTGGGAACTACGATTGCTCTGACTTTCTCAACATCCCTTTGAGAATACGTAGGCACAAGGTCGATCCTTGGCGAGCAAAACAAAACAAAAAAAACCATTCAAACCTTAGCACCCGTAGACCCCGAGCTACAGATGCTCTGATTCCCTCTAAGGGATATGTATGCAGAGGATCGCGATGATCTTTGCGAGCATAATCAAACAAACACCTTAGGTCCCACCTATTTCACAACAGAACCTTCACCGTAGCATAGAATAAAAAACAATAAAGAACCCTGTAGAGTACTACAGATACGTTGGGTGCTAATACCTTCCCTTCGTATAACCAACCCTCTTACCCAAGATCTCCCCCCACTTTTAGGTTATTGCAGCTTTTTTCCTTTTCCTCCTTTGGAAATAATAAAAAGTTTGGTCGGTACAAAAGAAAAATCATTTTTTGAGCACTCGAGCCCAAAGAAGGCATCAGGTGTCTCATCCCATAAAAAAGAGGAACAAAACGGTTTTTCGCCCGCGACAGCTGTCACCAAGCGCTTTCTGATGGTGAACACGTGTTCACAGGATAGGTAAAAGCGTGCGTGAAACTGATGGGACGCCGCCCTAGGTAACTGTGCGAATCATTTCAAATATCATGTTCTCTCACCTAACGTCACTCATCATTTAATGCATTTGATTTCAATTGATTCTGTAACTGTTCATTCTCATAAATTTATTGCATTCTTTTTCAAATCCGCCCCTATATATTCATTTCAAATCATAACGTTTATCTTTTTCGCTCTCATTCTCTCTCTTCTTGCATGCATTTTTGCAACATGTTTGCTATCTTCTCTAACTCTAAACACAAACCCAAAAAGAAATCCAGTAATCTCAGTTGCGCTAAAATGGTTGCTTCTTCATCACAAGTCGTTGGTTCCTCTTCTCAGCAACGTCAACAAGGAGAAGAACAACAGATTGTTCCGGTAATCACTTTCTCGATTCCGAGGAATGAGTTAGAAGTGATTTGTGAGTTAATTGTTGATTTCGACAGTCTGGAAGAACATGAGTTTCGTCTCAAGAATAACATGCTCTTTCAAGGATGGACTTCATTGTTCTCTGAGTTTTGTGGACCAGTTTATCCAGAATTGGTAAAAGAATTTTGGGTTCATGCTGTTGTTTCTCCTAAAGCAATCATATATTTTGTTCATGGAAGATTGGTTGTCATCACTGAGAACATTCTGAGAATGATGTTCGATTTGAGAAACCCTGTTGGTGTCTTTGAATCTGATCAAAGAACGGAGTGGGATGCTGTTCTGACTGAACTATACACAGATTTGAAGAAAACAAAAGACGTCAAAGATATGAAGGAAATTTACAAAGTCTGGACCAAGATTTTTCTAGGGTGCTTCTATCACAGAAAAGCAACCCATTCTCCAAACTTTGTCAACAAAGAGCAACAATACATTATGTACTGCGTTGGTAGTCAGAAGAAGGTTGATATCATCTACATCATTTTCAATCACATGTGGCATGCTGTAAAGGATTCCAGGAATGCGTTCAGAACGAAGAAAAGAAATATTATTCCTTTTGGAAGAATCATTAGCAATCTTCTGGTTCATACCAAGACTATTGAAGATTTGGAAGCCCAAGGAATTGTCAAGGATCCTGTTATTGCTACAGGAAGCTTCTTGAATGCCAACACCTTGAGAAAGATGAATCTTATTCAAGCTGTTAGGAATGTTCCTCAACCTCTCCCTGGATCAAGAAGCAGAAGAAGTCCTGTTCTTTCTGATTTTGAAACGTTCTTCAGAAGTGAGCTGCCAGCAGTTAAGGTTCTATATCTTGACACTCTCAGGGAAGGTGGTGCTCAAGATGCTCCTGCTAAAGTTGGTAGTAAGAAAGCTTCTACTTCCAGGCTTGCAGTCTCAGAAGATGTTTCAGAAGCTGCTCCAGAAGTTGTTGTCAACAAAGAAAGAAGGACAAAGCGTAAGTTTGATCGTCTTTCTGTTAACAAGGAGAAGGAAATTCAAGAAGAAGCTGCTGCAGATGTTGAAAATGAGAATGTTGTTGTGGAAGAAGTTGTTGCTGAAGAAAATCAAGATGTTTTAGTTGAAAATACAGAAAAAGAAGCTGCTAAGAAAAAGAAGAAGAAGAGAAAGTCTAAGAAAGCAGAGGATGGGAAGGAAGGTGAAAAGAAGAAGAGGAAGAAAAATAAAAAGAAAAAGGAAGTTATTGTTGAAGAAGAATTTCTAGAAGCTGTGAATCAGCAAGTAGAAGAAGTGTTTCAAGAAGAGCTGAATAAGGAAGAGCAACTGATGGAAACTGCCAGAAAGAGAGAAATTGCTCTGGGCAAGTTAAAACCAGTCTATGAGAAGAAGAAAAGAAAAAGGCTGGAAGATGATTCTGAAGGATCTCAGAAGATATCCAAAGGTATACATATCTCTGAACCTGCATCTGTCTCTGTTTTAATTTCAGAACCTGTACCAACAGAAGTTCCGGTTACCCCTCAACCAGAAAATCAACCAGAAACAGCCCCAGCAAAATCACCCCAACACACCAATGTTCTCACCCCTCCTTCTTCTCCCTTTACCAATGTTCTTACCCCTCCTCCTTCACCCATAACCAACAATGTTTCTGACCATCCCCTTGAAACTCTTGTTCTTGATATCCAACCCCTTCAAACCCGTTTTCCTCCTCATTCAAATATCTCCACTTCTCAACCTCCTCCTCATGCTAACTATGAACCCATTTCTTCCCCCACATAAAATAATCCTTCCTTATCTGACATCCCAAATTCTGAGTCACATGAACAATTGCTTCGTGACTGCAACTACACACCAAAGCCCCGTCTTGAATCTGAGCTGGTTGTATTAGACTCTGAGAATGAAGCAGAATCCTCTCTGTGTCTTGATAGAGAACCTCAACCCTACTTCTTTCTAAAACCAGATTTTGCTGTCACCAGACTCAAATCCCGCCGGGAATTTTCTGTTGGTGTAAGTTTTGAACTGTTAAATCTGAGAATGCAAACAGGTTTAGAGACACTGAAGGCAGCACATAATGCCAGGATGGATGATGTTGAACTTAGAAATCTCTGGAGGATCTTCAGAAGGAAAATGGACTCTGAGTTTCTGAAGCTTCGGAAGGAATGCATAGAAGAAGCTCCTGGTCATCTTGGATTCCTAAGATCCTATAAAGACTTCTGGCATAGTCCTCTTGGAGGCAGGTATTGCTTTGAGGAGAAAACCTTTGTTGATGAACTGGTAGAAGTTCCTGCAGCTGAACAAGAAGCACATTCTTGGGAGATTGTTGTATGGAAGCCTCTATATCCGGTTCTGACTGGAGATTTCCAATGGCTATTCAACTGGCTAAGGGTGAATCCTTCTAAGAAGGCACCTAACATGGTCATTCCTGAAGTTGTCTACCCTTCAAAAGTTGTTGCTCCCATTCCTCCTAAGAATCTGGCTGAGATTCTTCAAGCTCTGGAGAATGAAGATTCAGAGATCCCTGATCCAGAATATGCTGAAGATGCTTCTGAGTCAGACTCTAATGTTGAGATGGAAGATGCTGATTATCATCCTGCTGAGGAAGTTCCTATTCAGGAAAATCAAGATGATGTTCTCACATTGGATGATGCTGCTGGTAATGCTATCCCTCTGAATGATAGCTGTGCATCTTCTTCTGCTGAACCCTCTGTTCTGGTGAACATTATCAAGGCCCTTCAACAGAATCAAGATGTTCTAGCTTCCCGCTTGGATAAGCATGATGAAGCACATGAAGAGTTCAGAACCTTCATGAAGAAGCAGACTGAAAGCACCTCTGAGATTCACGACCTTCTGGCCAGAATAGTTTCTAAGATAGGCTAGTCGTAGTCCTTGGGTCTTAGTTGCTTCTTTTGTTTTTGCATCTGTTTCTCTTGCATCTTCTGTATCTTCTGATATGTTTTGATCAATCAATGAATCTTTATCTTCTCTTATATTGTTTGTTTTTCATCTGAATCTTTTATGCTTTTTGATGTTATGACAAAAAGGGGGAGAAAATGTGATAAATGATTTGATTAATTATATCAGTTGCTGGGAGTAAGTCTCCACATTTCTAACAGAAATTTCAAGTTCTATGTCTTTGAGATTTTTGCAGGATTGAAGACATTTCTTAAAAAGCTCAACATGAGAAGCAAAGACATGGGGAAAAGCAATTCTATATAGAAACATGCTCATGGAACTTGAAGCAAGCTTAGCACTGTGAAGCTTCAAGATCAGAAGCAAGAAGGAAAAATGTTTTGATATTCTCGTAGCAGAATATGCTCTATCACATTCTTATCTCTTATATGTTTCTGATGCATTTTATGTGTTCTGATACATACTATATTCTCTGATACATATCTTATGTTCTGATTCATTCATGCTCTGACTTTGGTCGTTTAGTTTGTACTGAAACATTTCAGGATGTAGAGATGCTCTGATGATGCTCTGGTACATTCCACAATGTTCTGATACAATCTAGCATGCAATGGTTCAAGAAGAAATTCAAGCTCTGAAGCTGTCCTATGGAAGCAAGAAGCAGAAGCTATGAATGTTCTGAAGATCTAAGCATATGTGATCGTCTCAACTGAAATGGAAAATACTCAGGGAAGTCCTTTATTTATAAATTTCTTCCAGTATTTATTTCAGGGGGAGATTATTCATCTCAGGGGGAGATTGTTAATCTCAGGGGGAGACATATTCACACACTATGTTTATATGCTTATGCTATAACTGTGTAATTATCTTTAGCCGTCTGATATTCTGATTGCAAATTCATATCATTTATATATGTTTTTGTCATCATCAAAAAGGGGGAGATTGTTAGAACAAGATTTGTTCTGATCAATATTCTTATTTTTGATGATAACAATGTATATGAATTTTGCTTAAGATAATGTGGTACTCTAATCCTATGCAATTTCCATTTCAGGAAATATATATAGAGTATGCACAAAATCAGTGCAAGAAGCACTGACTCAGAAGGTTCAGCATGCAACATCAGAACATACTCTGGCAAGACATCAGAAGATGGTCAAGCAGAATCAGAACATGGTCTATTGAAGCATCAGAAGAACTTGAGATCAGAAGCAGAAGCACTGAAGTTCTCATGATATCACGCTAGAAGCACTTCAAGGTCAGAAGACAAGAAGATGCTCTGCACCAAGCTGCTATGACTCTGATATATTCAAACGTTGTATCTACAAAGATCAGATCAGAAGCAAGTACAAGATGGCAGGCTACACTGACTGACAAAAGCAACGTTAGAAGCTATTAAAGGCAAAGTCAGTTAAAGCAGGAAAAGCAAGGCTCGAGGTATTTGACAAAAGAGTGAAACATTAAATGCAATGCTATATGGATCACGCAACGCATTAAATGCTCCCAACGGTCATCTTCTCAAACGCCTATAAATAGAAGTTCTGATGAGAAGCTGAATACAACACTTGCGCAAACATATAGAGACGCTGTCAAATTCAAAAGCTCTCAAACTTCATCTTCAACCTTACTTCATTACTGTTGTAATATCTTAGTGAGATTAAGCTCAAACTTTAATAGAAATATCAAAGTTGTGATTATAGCTTTTTAAGAAGCATTGTATAACTCTTGTAAGAATTTGTTTACATTCATTTGTAAAGAACTAGAGGAGATCAAGTTGTGATCGGATTCTCTAGAAAATCTTAGAGGGTATCTAAGCATTGTGTTCCTAGAGTGATCAGGTTGTGATCAGAATACTCTAGAAGACTTAGAGGGTATCTAAGTGGAAAACCATTGTAATCTTGTGTGATTAGTGGATTAAATCCTCAGGTGAGGTAAATCACTCTAAGGGGGTGGACTGGAGTAGTTTCGTTAACAACGAACCAGGATAAAAATATTGTGTTCATTGTTTTTATCTTAAGAGTTTTTAAAGTCACACTTATTCAAACCCCCCCTTTCTAAATGTTTTTCTATCCTTCAGAGTTAAGTATTGTTCATTGTTCTCACTCATGAGCTTTTAAGAAAAGAGTTGATTATTGTTCTTAGTTGAAGCTTTTAAAAAAACTAAGTATTGTTTATTGGAAGTTGTGGTGGTCGTTTTCTTTACCTCCCCGTTTCACTTGGGAGGACGGCACGCTAAACCCTTCACGCGAAATTTGGAAGGAGAATGCGCCCATGGTGGGATGAATTTTGTTTCAGTTCTTCCTACGATATCACACGAACTTTCTTATTGGTCCTACGAGTAGGAAAGGGAAAAAAAGATCTCAACTAAACCCTAGGAGTTTGCTAAGTGTGGGGATTTCACCTAGACTAGAAATTCTGGAGTCCGGGGGGTCGGTTATACATAGGGAAGTGTTTAAACACCCTACATATCTGTAGTACTCTACAGGAACCTTCTCTGTGTCATTGTGATTGTGTTTGCTGCTAATGATTGGGAAAGTTTCTCCTTTGTATTAGGAGAAGGAATTGAATTGATTAAAGAAAGACAGACAGACAGACAGACTGACTATTTTTGGTATTTTATTAGCTCGCTGAGATTCCTTGTGAACCTCATGCCTACATATCCCTAGTGGAATTCAGAGCTTAATGTAGTTCGGGGAACTAACTAGGGAAATTAATTGTTTTTGGTGCCTTGCTTGAAGCTCAAGGTTGAAGCTTGGAATTAAATCTCTGTTTACAGTAAAGAGACATGAAATCATCTCTACAGAGAGGTATTTGTACTATTCTACCACAAACATTTAAAGGAGTGACAGAATAACTGAATTCATTTCATTCAAGAGGGGGACCTTACTTGTGTATGTGCAAGTATACCAGTCAAATGCCTCTTAAATGAAAGAAAAATGCTCATCCAAATTAGGGAAAGTTACCACATGTCTGGGTTTTACAGCCAGCTCATGCCTTTCAAAATCCTAAATGGGAGACTTGATTAAAATTGAAATGAAGTGTAATGTTTGTTTGAATGTGGTAGATGTAGCGGGGAAAATCTGATATCGAAGCCATGGGATTGACTCGAATCAATATTCCGTTTGAAATCGCCACCGCGCTTTATTTTTTCAAAGGAAAAGGGAAAAGAACGTAAAACCCAAAGTTTTGTTTTTAAAACAAGAAAGAGAACTCAGGTTCGGGTGTTGATTATATGAGGGGAAGGTTTAAAGCACCCCTCATATCCGTGGTACTCCACGGGAACCTTTTTGAAAATCTGTGTTGTGTGTGTGCTAAAAAGGGTTTGTTTTATTTTCAAAATAAGCTCGGCAAAGCGTTAAGCCTTGGGCCTACATACCTCCTCGGTGCAATGGAGAAGTCAGAGCTAATGTAGTTCCGCTTTTGGGAAAAACGTTTTAAAACGAATAAACACTTTGTTGTCGTTAGAGAGAAATATTCAGCCATTGATCTTGAGCATGAGAACAAACAAGTTCTTTGCATCGCAAATGAAAGAAGGGCGCCAACTCGGATAAAATCAACGAGTATGCCACTAGCTCTCTCACGCGGAAAAGATCTCGTTATTATCAATCAATTTCAAAATCGTGGGGTATAACCACTCGTTTCGACAATTAACGGTGTCTAAACTTTTGAAGAAAAGCCACTAAGGGCGAAAGATATTTTTAAGAAAAAGGTTTTGAAAAGGTTTGCAAACATAAGAATGTTTTGGAAAAAGAGAGAAGATTTTGAAAATTTAAGAATGGGAGGAGATGAAGAGGCTATCCTATTGCGTAAAATAAAAGCTAAGGAAAGAAACAGTCTAACCGAAGAAGAAGCCAACACTTGACATTAAGAGCCAAGGTAATTTTCCCATCCTTTGGATTTATCAATACCAACACATTAACGCTTGGGGATCCAGATGAACTTATTGTCTTAGCGCCATTTTTCATTAAGCACATTAAGATTCTGACAAAAATTGGGCAGAGTGATCGGAAAAATAGCAAGTGTACTATTTTCACCGGCGTAGTTATAATGGGTTTTACCCCAAGTATCGATCACGAGGATTGCGTAGGAAATATAAATTATTTAAGTCAATTAAACAAAATAGCAAATAGGTGTTTTGTTATAATGCAATAAGTAAATTTAAATCAAAGAAATAATAAAAATAAACTGAAATTAAAGTTTGACTTTTTAGATGTAATTTGAGGTAATGCCAGGGTAGGTGTTTGATCTTCCTTATAATGACTCTGTAAAAAGATCTCTTCAACAAGTTCATAGAATGCAACTATTTGTTCTTAAGGGTGTTTCCCTAAGTCCTTAGTGGAAAACCTTTTGGTTTGCAATCCTATTGCCTAAGTCCTTAGAAACAAAGGTTTGCAAACCAAAGATGTAAATAATCAAGAATGTTCAAATAACCTTTCGGTATCCCTAGTCCTAGGTGATAACTACTAGATCAAATTGTTTAAAAACCTTAACAACCGTAGTCCTACAAATTGTTAACCGTAGATCAATCTTTGTTTTTCCGACAAAGAAGGTATAAAAACATTAAACAATCAAATTGCATAAAACTAATACTTGATTAAAGAAATACGGAATTCAAAAGTCATTACAATTCAAATCAGGGACACCCCCCTGGCATTGGGGGGTTTAGCCTCTCATAATATTCAAGAAACCAAAATCAGAAAGTTTAGACATTTACAAAAGATTAGGAGAACTCTGATCTTCAATGGTGTCCACCGTTGAATCTCTTCGTCTTCCAACACCTTGATGAAGCTATCTTTCTCTGCTCTGGAATTCTATCGTACGATCAAAAGTCCCTTCTCCTTGTCTCTCAATCCTCTTTTAATCCCTCTAGGTTTTCAGATCTCAGTCGCAATACCCAAATTGCCCCCGGAACTTTAAAATTGTAAAAACATAGAAAATCAGAAATTCTGTCCGCACAGGCTGACACGGCCGTGTCACTTGACACGGTCTGACCGTGTCAGCTTCTGCCACTTTTGGGGAAAATTCTTCGGCAGGTCGGACACGGCCGTGTCACTTGACACGGTCTGACCGTGTCCGACCCTGCCTCTTTTGGCTTTGACTTCAACATCAAAGTTGTAGCCCTTTTCGTTAGCGAAATTTTGCCACCGGACCCGCGTCATTCCGAGTTACGAAACTCCAGTTATGATCAAAATACTACACGCCTGTCACGATTTTCAGCTTCTGTTACACCAACACTTGTGCAATTTCCATCTGATCCAGAATTGACCTACACCCACCAAGTAGAGAGATCAAAAGCATCTAAAAAGACATGATAAAGGGAACAAAAACATAATTCAAGCAATTAACTAATATTAAAGGAATCAACGAAAAACTCATGAAAACAACCACAAAGTGTTACCAAGTATGACGATCTTATGCCAAATTTATGACGAAATTAAGTAGAAATGGTGACCGATCACAACCCCAAACTTATCTCATTGCTTGTCCTCAAGTGATGCAAGAGATCAAACCGAGGTCACCTTAAACTTTTCTTTTCCACAACATAGTCGATGTCTTTCGCAACTTACTTCCCTTTCTTGATTAAGCTTTTGGACTTATCGAACCTTGTTGTCCATCACACTTCACAACAGAGTGTATTTCACCTGCAAACTTTTCACACTTCTCACATTTTCTCTCGGGGTTAGAGTGTTTTTCGCTCAACATCACGATATGCAATATCAACCCTTGACTTTGCATACATCCTACTTTCACTACACAAAAAGAGTTCACACACTTTTGAGGACTTTTTAGGTTGTAACGGGGCTGAGGTGGAAGAAAGGGTAAACAAGAGAGTGATATGCAAATGATTTATGAACTAGCACTTATGTTATTTTTCTTGTCTTTGTGTTCGGTTTTGTGTGAGTGGGTTTCTTCTTAGACTCTCCTTTTTACCTAATTACCGGGTAATCAACATCGTTCGAGTCTTTCAAATCTTTTTAGGCAAGTGTTTCAAACTATTTTTTTTTCTTTTTCTTGTGCTTTACACATTTTTCTTATCTTTTTTTTTTCATATCACACTTGCCCTTTTATTTTCTTAAGCACCACCCCAAACTTACGATTTCACACAAGTTCAAAAGAAACAATAATTACACAAGTGCCAAACAAAAGTGATAGAATTATGGTTAAGGATGACATGTGTGGATTTAAACAAACAAGGGGGAATGGCTCAACGGGTTTAACGAGGGATAAAACAAAAATAAATGAAGGACGGAAAGGCTCTGGGGAGAACAAACAAGTGCCTCAGTGTGTGATTTCATATTTGTACTGTGTCGGCAGGACAAACGCAAAATTAGAGAGATAAAGTCATACCTGATTTCACTCTCATGATGATCTTTACATGTGTTTGGCTTTTTATGTTCCTCACCATGTAAGCTAAGTTTGAAGTTTCAACACACCCTTTATGTCATGTGACTTCCTTTCCGGCTCGATTTCACCACTTACCTTCTCAGTCCAGTTCTTCAAGTTGCGTCCGACACTTTCGACTATGTCCACTTCCAAAGTACCTCGAGAGATTAAGTTCGGGTTGCACCTTTCATCCACTAACTACCAATCATCATTCATTCGGCATCCATCACTCAATCTATCACACAATGTCAACACAACACACAAACAAAAACAAAAAATGGAAATCAACTAAAAGCACTTGAGAAGAACCCCTCCCACACTTGAACTAAACATTGTCCTCAATGTTTTAGAACCAGCCTTGGAGAGGTTGCTTACAGAGGTATTGCATTCCAATGATCACTTCCTAGCTTCCACTAGAGATGCTCTCTTTTATTTTCTGAAAATAAGACAAACAAACAGAAAAATTAATTATTAAAACCGTGGGTTGCCTCCCACGAAGCGCTTCGTTTAACGTCGCATGGCTCGACGGTCCATTACCCTTTATTATGGAGGGTATTTCCTTCTCCAAACCTTGTTGCTTTTTACTTTCTCAACCAAGAACTCATGAAGATGAAAGGCATGGACCACTTTTCTCTTTAACTCACTTTCAACCTTCATCTTCTCACCTTGGTTTTCTTCTTTCTTTTTCTTCTTAACTTCTCTAGCGACCTTAGGACTTTTGATAGAAACATGAGCTGGTTCCACCTGAGAAGCTATGCTTGAAACTTTTTCTTGGAGATGTCTAGGGCTTTTGTATTCTCCCTCACTTTCGATCATACCAACAAAAGCTTGATCATATACACCTTCAATTTGTTTCTTGACTTCTAGCATCTTTAAGGTTACTTCTTCATTAAAGGCTTTCACCGTCAGAGTCCCTTTCTCAATGTCAAAGTTGCAACGACTTGTCAACAAAAATGGTCTCCCAAGAAGGATAGGAGTTTCTTCATCTTCAGGAATGTCCATGATGTGGAAGTCAACAGGGAATACAAACTTGTCAATCTCCACTAGTACGTCTTCAGCTATCCCATATGATTTCTTGATGGTGTGATCAGCGAACTTCAACTTTGTCTCACTTTCACTTATCTTTCCCAATTCAAGCTTTTTAAAGATAGATAGTGGCATTAAACTCACACTAGAACCTGAATCAATGAGTACCTTTTTAAACATTCTGTTCTTGATAGTGCATGGTATCGCCGCTGCTCCAGGGTCTTTCTTCTTGATGGGGATCTTCCTTGCTGGAGAGACTATACTACACTTTTCTGTTGCAATTTCTGGTTCTCCCCCAATTGGCCTCTTTTTACCGATAACCTCCTTCATAAACTTCTTGTACAAAGGCATTTGCTCAAGTGCTTCAAAGAAAGGTAGATTAACCTCTAATTTTTTAAACAAGGCTGCAAACTTCTCAAAATCCTTCTCTGTTGAATTCTTCTTTGTCACTCTAGAGGGAAAAGGAAGCTTGATTGCCGGTTTAGCATCTTTCTTATTTTTCTCTTCAAGTTGCTTAACCGGTGGTATCACAATTTCGGGCTCTTTCACATTCTCTCTTATCTCCAAATCTACCTCAATCACCAAGGGGTCATCTATTTCCTCTTTTTCTTTTTCCGATTCTGCCACTTTCTTACTCCTTGTAGTAACAGCATTAATCTTCTCTAGATTTTTCTGATCTTTCACAGTTTCGTTCGGAAAGTTTCCTTGTGCCTGTAGAGTGAGATGTTGTGCTATTTGACCTATTTGAACTTCAAGATTTTTGATTGAAGCCGTGGTGTTCCTGAGGTTGGCTCTTGTCTCTTCTTGAAACTGAGAGTTTTGGGTTGCCACTTTTTCAAGAGCGATCTCCCAATCTTCTTTCTTTGGTACCTGTTGTTGAAATTGTTGAGGATGATGTTGGAATTGTTGTTGATATGGAAGTTGTTGTTGTGGTTGCGCTGGAGTTTGAAATTGGGTTGATCCTTGCTTTTGAAAGTTTCCTTGTTGGTCCTTCCATGCGAAATTAGGAAGATTTTTCCAACCCAGATTATAAGTATTGGCGTATGGATTATTTTGCCTCAACATATGAATCTGTTCCACCGGTTCCTGCGTTGCCACACAATGCATAGCAAAATGTGGTCCACTACATATTTCACATACAACTGAGGCAGCTGGTTCAATTTGTGCTACCTTTTGTTCACTAAGATTCATCTTCTTCAGTCTTCTTTCTACTTCAGCTG